>NC_136878.1:2104485-2106985 GCF_949152265.1 Phoxinus phoxinus | reverse complement strand
TCACTGACCCTGGACCACAAAACCAGTCACAGTTTTTAAATTGAGATGTATACGTCTGAAATAAATAATCTCTTCCATTGATGTGTGGTGTGTTAGGATAGGACAATATTTGGTCGAGACACAACTATTGAAAATCTGGAATCTGAGGAGCAAAAAAATGTAAACATTGAGAAAATCTCCTTTAAAGTTGTGCATTTATGTTCACGATTGTGCTGCATTCACTCACAAAAATACATGTTTTATATATTTACGGTAGGACATTTACTAAATATCTTCATGGAACATGATCTTAATATCCTAATGATTTTTGGCATAAAAGAAAAATGTATAATTTCGACCCATACAATGTATAGTTGATATTGCCACAGATATACCCGTGCGGCTCCAGACTGGGTTTCATAACCAAATTCACGGTTGTTTTGGCCAGAAGTGTGTTACTCGTAGCCGGGTCTAAAGTTAACCTGGTGATGAATTGACCGACGGCCTGCCGGGATATAATGTGCTCAAGCTTTGCATTTTATCAGCGTTGAGATTAAATATCACTCAAAACCAGATTTTTCTGTCGGAACGATACACACAGAGTCTGCATATAAACGTCACCTGAGGTTTCACACACTCCGTCTTATCTATTGAAAAAGAAACTGTTGATGCAGTAAATGATGGTTTTCCTGCTGAAATCTCGAGACTTAGAAATCTATAATTCATGACGTTAAACTGCAGATCTGATTCCCCTTCCTATAGTCATATTCTGCCAGTGTTATGTATATACTATTATAGTGTTCACTAATATTTTGCATTGACGTTTTATTTGACGTTTTAGTCTTTGTTATGTGCTTTTGTTTTTTGACATTTCTATTTCAGGTTTATTTATTTTAGAGTTTTTGGTATCACTTATGACTTAAATGTAAGGATTTTTTAGATTAAATGTCACTCAAACGCAGATATTTCTGTGCCTTTAGGCCTAAAGGAGTAACACACACACAGCTGAGTCTGCATTATCTATTGAAATAAGCACTTTTGTAAGAGAAACTGTTATTGCTGTAAATACACATGTCCCGGCTGAAGTATCGACACTTAAACTTGTTAAATTTGTCTTTAGTAATTAGTATTATGTATGTACTATTATATTGTTCATTGATATTTTGCATTGGATTTTATTTTTATATTTTATTTTATGATTTATGTGCTTTTTTTTTCTGCACAAATCTTTTTAGCTTTATTTTTTTTAAACTTTAATTAAGTTTTTGGTTCTTTAAATTGAATTAAGTCTAATTTGTTATAGTGAATTAATGCATTAGTTACCATGAACTAACAATGAGTAACATATTTTTACAGCATAAGAATAATTATGTTATATATGAATAGTTTTCAGTGTATTAATTAATTTTGACAGTATTAATTATTATTATTATTACTTCCCGATGTTCCCGATGCAACATTTCATATTTATATTTTTAATATTATTTTATTTAATGATCTAGTATTTATATATATATTTTAATTTCAGCTTTATTTTACTTAACAAAAGCTATTTTAATAGTTTTATTTAACAATAACAACACCATATCCCCCCCCCCCCAAAAAAAAACAAATAAAAAAAACAAATATAAATAAATAAAAAGAGAGACGGAGAGACTTTCAATACCTTAAATTTCCCAAAAATCATAGTCTCAATATGTTTTATATTTGACAAAAATAGCTGTGACTGACCAATGGTTATTGATGCTTTCAAGAGGATTTTTTTTTTTAATTTTTCAGATGCATTGTTTTATGAAATGCCAGTAAAATATACTGAAATCATCGAGATAAACCATTATCATCTCGTTTCTCTGCTGTTGGCTTTTTTTAGGAAGAGTAATGCAGAGTGCTTGGCTTTCAGTCTCAACGTTACACACACACACACACACACACACACGCACACACACACACGCACACACACACAGAGCCGGATGCTTCTAGTGGTGCTGAAACCAATTTGGATGCCTTTGTTTCCTCACACACACACACACACACAGAGAGAGAGAGAGAGAGAGAGTTTCCCGCAGTGGTCGGTACTTCAGTGGCATGTTTAATAAAGTAGTGTTGGCAGAGACATCATACCACGCTGTGCCCTTCCTTCCTTCCCTACACACACACACACACACACACACACACACACACACACACACACACACACACACACACACACACACACTCTGATTTAACACTCGCCCCACACTCTGTCAGCTAAGATTATCTGTGAGGACTCAGTAAAACTGTGTCGCCCCGATGGTCACGTTCACCAGAACTTTGTGTGTTTAATTTAAAGTCACCATGAAATCAAAATTGACGGTTATTGTTTTTAATGGAATATTGCAATATTTATTATGTCATTTATCAATGCACATCATTATTGTTTTAATCTTGAAAAACACTACTACTCATTGAGCTGTTCATGTGTCTGTGGAATTGCATGACAAAATGACACAAATATAATTATCCATAATTGGAGTAGTTTGTG
>NC_136878.1:2094485-2096985 GCF_949152265.1 Phoxinus phoxinus | reverse complement strand
GGAGGAAAAGGTTCTGACGGTTCTCTGCTCTTGTCTTGCAGAAGTTGGCAGCGGAGTGTCAGAGCGCGGGATACACTGGCACCCTGATCCCGTATAAGTGTGACCTGTGCAACGAGGACGAGATTCTGTCCATGTTCTCCGCCATCAAGACGCTGCATCAGGGAGTGGACGTGTGTATTAACAACGCCGGTCTGGCTCACAACGAGCCGCTGCTCAGCGGAAGCACCGACGGCTGGAGGAACATGATCGAGGCGAGTATCAGTGATATTACCGGACCGCAGTCGGACAGAGGACGGATTGAATGTGTTTAAAAAAGAGAAGCGGGTGTAGAAGGGAAAAGTATGAACATAGTACACATTAAATGATCAGAAGTGACAGTAAAGACATTTATAATATCACAGTTTCCACAAATTATGAAGCAGCACAACTATTTTCAACACTGATAATAATCATAATGTTTCTTGAGCAGCGTAAACGATTAATCGCGATTAATCGAATCCAAAATAAAAGTTTGTGTTTACATAATAATATATGTGTGTGTATTGTATATAATTATTTTGTATATATAAATACACACACATGCATGTATATATTTGCATTTATATACTGCATATATATTTTATATGATTTATATTATATATAAATATAATTATTGTAAATATAAATAATAATAAAAAATCTTAAATGTATACATGCGTGTGTGTATTTATATATACAAAATAATAATATAATATATGCATATATTATGTAAACACAAACTTTTATTTTGCATTTGATTAATCGCGATTAATCGTTTACAGCCCTTGATTTCTGAAGGATCATGTGACACTCAAGACTGTAGTACACACACACATACACACACACACACACACACACACACATTAGAATAGTGCTGCTTTTATCCATAATTTCTGCTCGCCTCTTCCACTGGCTTTAAACCTCATCCTTCCCTCGGGTCATTTTGACCTGAAACATTTAAATGTAAAAAAAAAAAGTGTGTGTTCATCAGGGGGAACCCTTTAAGGCCTGTTCACACCGGGACGAATTTCGCGCGCGATATTCGCCGACGTTTAACGCCTCGTGACGCCTTGCGCCAATGTGAGTGTGCACACCGACGCGTAAAAGCGTCATTTTTAAAAAAACGCCTCAGGTTCGTTTTTTTGGTTTGACGCGCCGCGTAAAAAACTATCCGACCAATGAGATTGGCGCTTTTGCTCACATGTCTAGAGCTTCTGAAGTTACAGTAAAACACAACTTGGGGGCGCTCAAACACAAAACGGTCTTGCCGAGCGTAACGTAACGGTGAAGAAGATATACGCCAAGTATAGCGTCTACACTGCCGGGAAGAAATAAGACGAGGAAGATGCCAGACGAGATGAATGTAGAGCTGTTGGTCTCGTTGGTGTCGGAACATAAAGAACTATATGACAAACGTGCCAGCGACTACGCGGGGTATTTCTGTTTCACATTAAGCGCCATCTAATGTCAGGGAATTAATTTGCATGTTCACTCGGCTCATCTTCAGCGAAAATCGCTTGGGTGTGAACACAAGAAACGCGTTGAAGAACGCTGACGAATATTTTGAGCTGAATTAAAAGGGTTATGCATGAAATTGAGTTATTTTGAATTTAACTTGAGAGAATGTGAGGAATATGTGCTTAAATTATGATTTATTTATTATTTATTGATCAAATTTAGTAATTTAAATGAAAAATAAAAATAAAAAAATATAAAAAATCTCCCAAAAAGTGCATTAAAAAATGCAAAAATATTATCAAAATGAAATGAAATTAGCTTTCTGGACAAAAACAAAAAAAGAAGTATAATTTTAAGGCTTCGGGTCATTTTGACCCGTGAGGGAAGGATGAAGGTCAACACTTCTTTAAATGGATGGATGTGGGCACTTATAAACCACTTTATTTAATTGTTCACTGCGTGTGAGCGGCTCAGAACGGGGAGCGCATGGCTCTGGGTCAAGGCCTCGACTCCCAGCTCAACCATGAACTGATTAAAAGCATCGTAACTCACTTTGGATGAAAGCATCTGCCGAATGCATGCATGAGAGTGAAGACACTGGTCAGACACTGCACTCCGGTCCAGGAAACATGAAGGAGAAATTAATTGCCAGTCTTCCATTTTTTATTTCTTTTTGCTTATGTGGAAGATAATGCATTGCATTCTGAGCGAGTTTGCATTGATAATCATTTGAAGATGTGCCATAGTCTTTTCATTTCTCTACTTTTTTTGTCTTAATTTTTTCTTTAAATGTATTCTTTCACACACATTGATTTTAAGATTAAGACTTGCATTGCATTTCAAGGCCTTTTATCAGTTCATGCATTCTCTGGGAATCGAACCCATGACTTTAGTGTCGCTGCTAGAGCCACAGGAATGATTTTGGGGGTAAAATATGAGCTGGACGTCACGTGATCTGCATCTTTCTCATTCACCGTGTGCAGGTAAACGTGCTCGCTCTGGCCATCTGCACGCGCGAGGCGTA
>NC_136878.1:1824485-2091985 GCF_949152265.1 Phoxinus phoxinus | reverse complement strand
ATTATTACAATGTAAATCTGCAGTTTTCTATGTGAATAATATATAGTAAAGTGTAATTTATTCCTGTGATCAAAGCTGAATGTTCAGCATCATTACTCCAGTCTTCAGTGTCACATGACCCTCCAGAAATCACTATAATATGATGATCTGATGCTCAAGAAACATTTATGATTATTATCCATGTTGAAAACCGTTCATATTTTTGTGGAAACCGTGGTGCAAATAGTTAATAAACTATGCCAAAACCATTTTTTTAGTGCAGAAATCTTATGCACGACTGACAAATATACATCACGTTAAAATGACTAGTTTGCTTGTGTTAAAACTGTGGTTAACACTTTAGTTTAGGGTCCCTATCTATTAATAGCTGCTTTTTATCATGCATATTAGTTAGATATTGTCTGTTTATTAGTACTTATAAAGCACATATTAATGTCTTATTCTGCATGATCATATTCTACATCCATTAATCCTACAATACATAACCTTAACAACCACCTTACTAACTATTAATAACAGTAATTATGAGTTTGAGGCAAAAGTCATAGTGGAATTGGTCCCTAATCTAAAGTGTGACCCACAGTTAAACTAGTAATCTTAATGTGATGCATATTTCTCAGTCATGCATAAAAAAAGAAAGATTTTTGCTCAAAAAAGTGTATTAACTATTTGCATCTACTTGATTTTATTTAAGTAAACGGCCATATGGATGGAAATTTAATATGCAATTCATTAACATTCATAACAATGACCTTACTAACTATTAATAAGCAGTAATTAGGAGATTGAGGCAAAAGTCATAGTTAATAATAGTGAGAATTGGACCCTAATCTAAACTGTGACCAAATTGTGTAATCCAGATGGATGGAAATATAATATGCAATTCAAATACATGTACAGGTGAAACTGGAAAATGTGAATATGGTGCAAAAGTTCATTTATTTCAGTAATTCAACTCAAAAGGTGAAACTAATATATTATATAGACTCAGTACATGCAAAGTGAGATATTTCAAGCCTTTATTTGTTATAATTTTGATGATTATGGCTTACAGCTTATGAAAACCTTTTCACAATATTCATCATCATCATCAATCGGCTGCGAACAAAACGGGTTTGCAGTCGGTCACAAGTTTTCTCCATTCTGTTCGATTACTGGCGGCTCTTCGCGTCTCGTCAGCAGTTGGTGGCATGTCGTTGTTGATTAGTTTGCCGATGTATGTGTGATCTAATGTGCGTGGCTTTCCTTGGCTTCGTCTATATGTCGTTCCTGGGGCGCTTATAACACACACTTGTTAATTTGGTCGTTTGCATCTCTTAAGTGAGTGGCCGATGAAGCGGCATCTGTGGCCCGGCAAGCTCTTGGTTGCTAAACGCTTCCGTCTTTTTAATGTTGACCTCAAGTCCTACTCGTTTTGCCCACTTTGCTGTTGTTTGAAGTTGAGCTTGCGATTTTTCTAGATTTTGCTGCTTGTTGTTGTCGCCGCCCTCGAGCAGTGAAGTGGCTGGGTATCTCGATGGATTCGTCGTGAAGCCATGCGAGCCCGTTGATGTTGCAGGCTCTTGTTCTGCTTTCTTTAGGACGATGATGAATAGAAAGGGAGCTAGTGTGTCTCCTTGAAGAACGCCAGTTGAGATGTTGAACTGTCCTGATAGCTTGCCCTCGACCATTACTTTACTTTTTCAGTTGTTTTTCAGTAGTGCGAATCACAATATTCTATTTTTGAATTTGGGGTTTTCATAATCTGTAAGCCATAATCATCACAATTATGACAAATAAAGGCTTGAAATATCTCACTTTGCATGTAATGAGTCTATATAATATATTAGTTTCACCTTTTAAGTTGAATTACTGAAATAAATGAACTTTTGCACCATATTCTACTTTTTCCAGTTTCACCTGTAAATCCTGATTGTATGCTGAAGTATTTTTGAGGGAATCTCCTGGAGGATTATTGACTGGGATCATCATGACTGCCGATCTTCAGACAATATAATCAGATCGTCACACTCATAATGGATATTCTCTCAGATCTCTGTGTCTTTGTCCAGTGTAATAAACGCGTTGTTCCTTCAGATCGGTGACGTGCAGATGCGGCCGGTGGAGCAAGTGTCGTAGGATCGGGATCGGGATCGGGAACTGGCGAGACCTGTGGACAGAACATGCACAACTCCTCGTTTTTAAAGAACTGATTGAAGGGAATTGGTTTGGGTTTGCAGATCATCGGATCACATCTGAGACCGTGTGTGTGTGTGTGTGTGTGTGTGTGTGTGTGTGTGTGTGTGAGCCGGAGAACGCGATTACCTCAGATTAAATGTCCAGATGCACACGATCTGCTGCTGCTGTCTCAAACACACGGGAAACTTTCAGCCTTTTAATGCGGGAAACTGGACCAGAAGATGAAGAAGTGTTTCTGCTCGACACCGTCGTCTGTGAACGCTCGTGCAGACACGAGGACGCCATGAATTGCACATCATTTTGCTCTCTTTTATTTTATTTGTAGGTCATATTGCATATCTGTGTGAGAGTGTGTGACGGTGTCGCTCGGTGATGTTAATTACTGGATTCATTTTAGTCAAACTTGACCTGTATGTAGATGTGTTCTCATGCCGTGTTGACCGTGGATTGTATATACCGTGCGTTCCTTTGAAGCTTTTATGAAATGATTTTCATAAGAGAGAAGCCCGTTTGATTGCTGTCACACTCCACATCAGGAACCCGATCAATGTTGGCTTTACACTGGAGGAATGACACTGGCTTCGAGTTTGGAAACACTGTAGTGATCATATAATCTATAGCCTACTTACTGACTTAACATGATGATGATTATTGATTATGGATCATCATCAAATCCTTTCCTTTTCACTGTTTGTCAACATCTCAAAACAATCCAAAACTTGATGATCTTTTCGGTTGAACTCTTTTATATTTGGGGGAATATAGCCTTAATTTAACTATCCGAAGTCTAAATAAAATATGAAATAATTCAAATTTCTCATGAAACCTGTCCAGTTCACATTCGCATGAAAATTAGGGACATTTATTTATGACATTATTTCGTTTTCCCCCGATTCTAATTACCATAATCCAAAAAATGTAGTATTTATTAATCATCATTTATGCATATTTTATGTTTTGAAAAAAAAAAATCATACAATTTTCTTACATTTTTAATACAATCACAAAATACTGTAATGTAATATTTTAATGCTAAAGTATTTAATATGGCAGATTTAAATTGGAAAAATAATTTAGGCTAATCAAAGTTGTTTTGTATTAATCACTTGATTATGAAAAAAATAAAAAATATTGTCACAAGGAAAAATTGTTATTAAATAATTTTCTTTAGTTTTCCGGGTGAAATGTAACCTGGACATGTTTCTGTGAGATTCGCTCACTTTAATCTTAGTAATTTACAGCAGGGTGGAAACAATCTTAACTGGGTCTTAATCTGAAGGTGTTTTGAAACGTCCCTCTGTTATAATGTATAAATCCACATGAACAATGTTAACGGTATTTGGTTTGTATGTTTAGCATGGATTAATTCTGAATTTGCATGAATGTCAGCTTATAAAAACTGAAGATGTACAGAATAAGGAGCTATGACTGTAAAGGGCCGGTGTTGAACACACTGAGGTTAAAGTTCAGCGCCTGGACCCTGGAGACGGAGGGTTTATCTCATGTTGGACTGTCCTGCCATCATCACGCCCAGAGCTTACAAAACACCTGATAATGACAATAAAAACACAACAAACGACTCTTACGTTAGTTTTCTTGCCTTGGTCTCTTCATTTGAAAGACATCAACATGAAATTTTATTACAATGTTTTGTAATGCACATAATTAAACCTTAAAAGTGCTTATTTTTCCAGGTGGATCTAGTCAAGTTCAGGAATCTCAGCCAAACTGTAGATATTAACTCTTTCCCCGCCAGCAATTTTGATCATTTTCACAAAACTTGGCCCCCAGAATATTTTGTGGTGTGAATATCTGAACATATAATTCATTTTATTTTGAATTATTTATTCTGTCATCTTTGTCCTTTTTCAGAGAGTCGCATCTTAAATCATGAATTGTTTTTGACAGCATTCTCCACAAACTCATAGAAAATAAACAATCCAAGGTTCTTGTACAGTGGCTAGATGAACAAATAAACAGACATAACCTGAATCAAATATTCCATTACAGTTTTGTAACAATGACTTTATGAATTTCTTCACTGAGAGAATTGAAAGCATCAGAAATAAAATTGTAAATGTACAACTTTTGACAGCGTTTTATGATCCAGCCTCAATTATCGCCCTTAAAGAACAATTATATTCCTTTGCAACTATAGAAAGAGCTAGCCTAAATAAACTTATTTAGAATTTAAGTAGCAATTCACTGAAATCATCAGGATGAGAACCCCCCACGGAAATTAATGGAAAAGCTATCGGATAGCACTCTTTGGGTATCATAATCATAGATATCATATAATAAAGGCTAGATGTCTCGACCGCGCTGCTGGCCAATGGAGGTCGATGTCCGCACACGGCGGCCATCTTGTCACACGGGGCTCGCTCACTCGTAACATTGTTTTAATAGTGCATGTACTTTTTAAATAACCATAACTTGCTCAAATTTCTACTGATTTTCAAACGGGTTGGTTTGTTATAAACGTCAGAGATGTAGTTATGACACTGCGTACTTATGCATAATTATAATATTATATATTTCAACATGTTCAAGCATCCAGAATTATAGCCCCGTTAATAACGTTTGTAAGAAACCAAACCGTTTGTAAATCCGTCAAGATTTCAGCGAGATAAGAGTATTTGTTTTTGTGCCGATCACTAACAGAAAGCTTCCCTGTGACAAGATGGCCGCCGGGTGATGCCGTTCGACACTCCGCCGTAGGACATCTAGCCTTTATTATGTATAGGCCTATCTATGATCATAATACGGTTAAATGAAAACTAAGAGTTTAAATACGCAGACAGAATAATTAAAGGAACTACGAACAGGTGAGGAACTAATGAATTATCATGGAAACTAACAATCTCTGAGAACTCAGGCAAAACTGAACATGGCAATGATTGAAAATGAAATCAAAAGAGAACAAGATGTTATATATACAGCATTTTTAATGATCCGTTAATGTGTTGAAAATCCTGTACATTTTAGTTTAGTGTGAATTCTGGTGGTCACTAAGAATGCAAAAAAGCAGCAAGATTATTAAAAAAAACCTATTGTTGTGTTCTACAGAAGAAACAAGTCATGGGTTTGGAACGACATGATATAAATAATACCGTGAAAGGATCACCGTCACTGAAATCCAGTGAAATGATGAGGTCGATGTCTCTCTCTTCTCTCAGCACTGAGAAGTAGGGTGAGTTGAGCAACAGTCCAGCGTCTATATAGTCTCTCGTCTCACTTTTCAGAAGAGCTGCGGGCACTGCTTTATCTGAGAGATCACAGCATTATTATATTATTCACAATTAATTTCCAGTTAACATTTGTCTATGAGTTTCTGTCCTCACCTTTCATGTTGTGAAGAAAGTCATATTTCGTGCCCCAGATCCACTGAACAATGCATTTAAAAATACTCTTCCAAAGATCTGTAAAACATATACAGTGGTTCTTATATTCAGTTAATATTCTGATATTGTTTTATATTCTGTATATGTTTTTAGGTGACTATATGTTTCTTTGGAGAAAAAGCTTTTGATGTTTAATTATAGTTTCTTAATTTTTTATATTTAAAGTACCTTATTGGATGTCTAAAGGTTCTTCTGTGGCATCAGTCTGTTACATTTTTTATTAGTACTAATTAGGGACGCACCGATAGCACTTTTTCCAGTGGATAGTCCGATACTTCCAGAGTCCGATACTTTCATTTTTGCCACTCGCGGATGCCGATACTGTAACCGATTATCCGAATACCTGTATTTTCACTGCATTTGTAGTGTCAAATCCGGATGTAGTTGGCCCCTCCAATGGGGCCTCAGTGAAGAATCAGATGGTCCAACTTGTCCGGTACATCTCGCTTCGTCAAGAGGGTCGTAACATCAAGGACTTTGCCTTTGACTTTTGACTTCTGGCTGTGGTGGTGACTTGGCTTGGACTACAGCGATAATGTGGACCTCAAAGAGGTTAACACCTGCATCAAAAAGCACCTCAGCCCTTGGGAGATAGGAAGGATGGGGCACCTAACATTTTGGAAATTCGTGTACTGTTTACAGCAGCGTGGGAAGGAGTCCCTTCGCAGCACGTATTCCCACTACGCTGACTGTTCAGCCCTTCCACCTGCCGTCAGTGGAAGCCCCAGCCCTCCTATGATCTCCAATGAGAGATCCTGGAGGACCCGACTCCAGGGGTCCCAGAGCTCCCTGTTATGCCCATGGAGGCCATCTCTGAGCAGCCTGCTCTACCTGCCTGTCCTGTTGCAGTTGAAGGGGCAGTCCTCTCCCTGTACATTGCTGCTGTTTTGTGTGTCTGGGCCACACATGCCTCCCTGTTGGCTACCTCGAGCCCCATCTTCTCCTGAGCCACCCGTTTCCACTATCTTTGATTGACAAGAAGAACTCACATGAGCCAACATCAACATCTAGAGGTTAAGTATCAAATTCTGCCTCAAGATGGCGCTACATTTACATGGTTATCCTTTCAATATCTATGCCCTAAAATCCACCTTTTTTTGCAAGGCATAAGTGAGCTATTTATATGAATGAATGAGTGAGACTCCCGATCCATCAGGTAAACAACTAGAAGAAGAACATCAGTTAAGTCTCCAATGGTTCAGTTAATGTTCATGTTTTCATTTATATAAATCATAATCATTATATTTTGAATGTCCTAAGGCACAATTATTATTTTGGAAAGATTAAAAAAATTATTAACAAAAAGAAATTAAGATCTAGATGCTGATTCGATGTTAAGGTGTTTCTCATTACATGGTGATACAAATTTAGAATTAATTTTTTATTGAATTATTATATGTGCTCGTTTTTATTTTATTCATAAAATAAAATTCTGCATTTTATTTATACCCTGAACTAAGATAAGACAGTCTCTATGTGCTTTTCAATAAAAAGAAAGGTCAATGAAAATTTTAGAGTAAAGATTGATGAGAAGGAGACAGATTTTTAGGGGTTACTCTGGATTCTCATCTTAAGTTTGATAGTCATGTAAAGAGACTGTGCAGAACTGTCAAGACAAATTTAAACTGCTTCTGATTAATAAGACAATATATACCCATTAAGGCAGCACAGCAGTTTATGCATTCTATATTTTCTCATCTATCGTATTGCATTACTGTTTGGGGTCAGGCCAATCAAACAACAATTACACCCGTTAGGTCATTATATAAACAGGCATTAAAAGTAATGGACCAGAAACCTGTAAGATGGCACCATTGCCTCATTCTAAGGAAGCATAATGTTTTGAGCTTTGACAGTTTTGTAAATTAATCATTTTTAAAACTACTTTTTAAGTGTTTGAACAACTTTGCACCTGAAATATTCTGTCAACTAGTAGTGAAACAAAAGAGCGGAATAAGAACTAGAGGCACAATAAGTGGAAACTGTATAGCCGCAAAACGTAGAACAACATTTGGTCAGACCTCATTTACAGTAAGAAGCATTAAAATTGTGGAACACTTACCATCAGAAATTAAAACATTGACAGTACTCAAAGTTTTTAATACACATTTAAGGCAATGGCTAAAACTGAAACAACTGTGTGAACACTGACTATACAGGATACAACACAATGCATACAAACGTAAAGATATGTTAGCATGCACAAACATACCGGTATGCACACTGTGTGTTTTGTGTTGTTGTATTGTTAAATGTGTCTAGACTCTGTTTAATAGTGATTTCGACATCCATTTAAGCCCATATCTTATTTTATGTATGGGGTGTATTTATTGTATGTATTTTAATAGTTACACATTTTAATTAAATACTCTGTAACTTCTGTTTTAATTTTACAAGCCTAACCAGGGACAGGGGTTTGCGAATTAGTCATGGCTATAAACCTGTATGCATGGCATCTTCTATGCATTTGTCCCTGTCAATTAAACATTAAAAAAAAAAAAAAAGTCAAAAGGTTCGAGAAAATGCCTAGACATTAAAATGTATTTGGATACAATATCTAAAAGTAAGAACCTGAAAGCTATATGAGCAATGCAACTAAATTCATTTGGTATCACTTTATTTTACAGTGTCCTTGTTACATATGTACTTACCATAGTAATAACAGGAAATTAAGCTAAATTACATGCAACTAACCCTCAACCAAATCCTAACCCTATAGTAAGTACATATACTTGCTTAACATTGATCAGTATGTCAGTGGTGTGATCCATCATTGTCTGACTCCGGTTTGAACATAAAAGGCTAAAAAAGGTAAAAAAACCCATAAAAGGTTTTTGAAATTTTCAGTGTGTGTGTGTGTGTGTGTGAGGTAAAAGGACACGAGCTGTTGAAGCTCCGCCCCCTGTGCCGGGAGCAGCAGCTCATTTGCATTTAAAGGGACAGACACAAAACGGTGTGTTTTTGCTCACCCTCAAAAAGAGACGATTTTAACATGCAATATAAAAATATCTGTGGGGTATTTTGAGCTAAAACTTCACATACACACTCTGGGGACATCAGAGACTTATTTTACATCTTGTGAAAAGAACATTAGACCACCCCCTTTAAAAAGTAACAAATTGCGTTACTTAGTTACTTTTTAGTAAGTACATATACTTGCTTAACATTGATCAGTAGTTAAATGTATAATTACACTGTAACAATAATACCTTAAAATAAAGTGTAACCTTTCTTCTTCTCTTTTTCTTTCTATATACCCTGACATGTTTGGTTATATATACTCTTGTTTATACAATATGCTTGGTTCTCAATACAAAATCAAAGAAGCAGAATAAAACAGTAACAATATTTGCACTACAAACCAATGTGTTTATGATTATCACACGCCGAAAAATTGTAAGCACAGTCAGATGGTGTCAGGCTCAGTAGTTTGTCCCTGTCCCACGCCTCCCAGCTAATCATTACAGCTCCTCAACAATCATTACACCACCACACCACTGACTCTCTCCTGATCTCCGTCTGCGTTCACACACCGGTCTCCCTGTGAAGAAGCATGGCTGTGGAAGAGGAGGCCGGCAGGCCCACGTGGAGCCGGCAGATCGAGTTCACTCTGGCTGGGATCGGGTGTGCGGTGGGACTGGGGAACATCTGGAGGTTCCCGTACCTGTGCTATAGGAGCGGTGGAGGTGAGACACTAATGCTCCTCCTCACTTACAAAGAGTACCAACCAACTGACCAGCAGTGTTGGGGAAATACTGTGAAAAATAATGCATTACAATACTGCGTTACTCTCTTAAAGGGGTGGTTGACTATGATTTAACTTTTCTAACTGTAGTTAGTGTGTAATGTTGCTGTTTGATCATAAACAACATCTGCAAAGTTACAACGCTCAAAGTTCAAAGCAAAGGGAGATATTTGCTTATAAAGAAATCACTTTTTAAGAACTACAACAAACGGCTGGTAGGAACTACACCACATTCCTCCCGGGTTAGTGACATCACCAACCCTAGAATTTGCATAAACCCCACCCCCTGAACACGATTTATAGATTATCATGACAGAATATGCTAATATGACTAGAAGATAACTCCACATAATCTACATAAATTCATCAACAAACCATTCAGAAATGTCCTGTTCTTCTACATGTTGTCA
This sequence comes from Phoxinus phoxinus, assembly GCF_949152265.1. Lineage (NCBI taxonomy): Eukaryota > Metazoa > Chordata > Actinopteri > Cypriniformes > Leuciscidae > Phoxinus > Phoxinus phoxinus. The sequence goes on along the minus strand of NC_136878.1, from coordinate 2,082,251 downwards.
CTTCTTCTTGAGTCTCTCCATCATTGTCTGACTCCGGTTTGAACATAAAAGGCTAAAAAAGGTAAAAAAACCCATAAAAGGTTTTTGAAATTTTCAGTGTGTGTGTGTGTGAGGTAAAAGGACACGAGCTGTTGAAGCTCCGCCCCCTGTGCCGGGAGCAGCAGCTCATTTGCATTTAAAGGGACAGACACAAAACGGTGTGTTTTTGCTCACCCTCAAAAAGTGACGATTTTAACATGCGATATAAAAATATCTGTGGGGTATTTTGAGCTAAAACTTCACACACACTCTGGGGACATCAGAGACTTATTTTACATCTTGTGAAAAGAGCATTAGACCACCCCCTTTAAAAAGTAACAAATTGCGTTACTTAGTTACTTTTTAAAGGTGCTGTATGGAGTTTTTCTACTAAAATGAATCCATTTTGTATTGCCTGTGTGTGAAGGGGTTGTAATCTCACAATAAAATGATCCACTTGGCGGGTTTTGCTATTACCTCTGAAAGCAAGTATTCCTATTTCTATGTGATGCTCCGGGTCGAATTTGCCGCGAAATCCAGTGCCGTGACTGAGACCTGCATGCGCGCTCCCGAGCGTCTCGCCTCTCGCCTCGTCTACTGACTGCACTCAACAGTGACGACACTGCAACTTCTATGCTATATAAGTGCTTTCTTTTGTTTTTTATTATTATGTGGAGTTTGTGTTGGAGTCTGTGTTGTGCTAGTCGTTTCCTAGTATTAGCAGACTCCATGCCATGTCGTCGCTGTTGAGTGCAAAGTCAGTAGACGAGGCGAGAGGCGAGACGCTCGGGAGCGCGCATGCAGGTCTCAATCACGGCACTGGATTTCGCGGCAAATTCGACCCGGAGCATCACATAGAAATAGGAATACTTGCTTTCAGAGGTAATAGCAAAACCCGCCAAGTGGATCATTTTATTGTGAGATTACAACCCCTTCACACACAGGCAATACAAAATGGATTCACAAGCACATTGGTTTGTAGTGCAAATATTGTTACTGTTTTATTCTGCTTCTTTGATTTTGTATTGAGAACCAAGCATATTGTACACTCTAAAAAAATGCTGGGTTGTTTCAACCCAATTTTGGTTAAAATATGGACAAACCCAGCCGTTGGGTTAAATTTTTACATTACATTTTTAACCCAATGTTTGGGTTTGTGACCGTTTGTCCATATTTTACCCAGCATTTTAAACAAGAGTATATATAACCAAGCATGTCAGGGTATATAGAAAGAAAAAGAAGAAGAAAGGTTACATTTTATTTTAAGTTGTCATTGTTACAGTGTAATTATATATTTAACCACTGAGTAATATTAAGCAAGTATACGCATGTACTTACTATATGATTAGGATGTGGTTGAGGGTTAGTTGCATGTAATTATGCCTAATTTACAGTTAATACTATGGTAAGTACATATATTAACATATGTAACAAGTACCCTTTAGTGTGGAAAAACTGCATTATGAAGCCATGCACGTGTCTATAAGACAGCAGAGTTTGTTATCTTCTGTTGTTATTTAACAGCTTCACCTTTACCTTTCAGACTGTAAATGTTAGACAGTGTGACAGCTGATGAATGAGTTTATCTGTAACTAATGGTGTGTAAGATGTTAGGGCCCTGAACTGAAGCGAACTGGATGAAGTGTTGTTGTGGTCCCTGTGGTCCTCAGGTGCGTTCCTGGTGCCGTACCTGCTGATGCTGGTGGTGTTGGGCATCCCACTGCTGCACATGGAGCTCACACTGGGCCAGTACCTGCGGAGGGGACCCGTACTGGCCCTCGCCAAAGCCTGTCCCCTGCTGAAAGGTCACCGCATGCATAATCATGACGTTGAAATCCCTGAGATTAACTGCAATGTGAATGTCAAACAAGTCCTTCAGAATCAGATCAATACTGACATAATTGTCACTGATATGAGAATATATGGTGCAGTTCTGACTAAAGGTCAGTAACCTGTAATCAATCTATGCAGGTGTTGGCATGGCAACGGTGGCCATCTCTTTCATCATGTGCACATACTATAATATAATCATCACATGGGCGCTGTACTACATGTTCAGCTCGTTTCGAAGCCAGCTGCTCTGGGAAAACTGCAACAACACGTGGAACACGGCGAACTGCTCCGACCGGGCGAGCAACAGCTCCTCGTCCTCCACCGCCAGCCAGCAGTTCTTCAAGTGTGTTCATCCCCTCTTCTTCCTAACTTAATGATTTTACCACCAGCTACCGTTATCTCTATAGCACTTTATGCAATACAGATTGTTTCAGAGCAGCTATTGCCAAACTGTTCGCCCAATATTTAATATTTTTGATGCTGCTCTCCATTATGCACCATTTGTTGTTAGAATGATGGAAAGTTTTAAAGTCCCCCTGTAGTTTAATCCCTTAAAACTCACCAAAATTACATATTTAAACGTTTTTTCCTTAAAAAAAAAACTTCATGCCTTAAAATATCTTGAATGTAACTCGACACCCTTGCCTCATTTAGTATACGCGGTTCTATGAATATGCAAATGAGCCCCGCCTCCACCCACTCACTCACTCAGAGGCCCTGTCCCAAATGGCACACTCCGGACTTGTGGACTTCCACACTTTGGTGACGTCATGTAGTGCAGACCTATAGGGCCCTTGGCGCGAGTCCACGAGGGCGCATTGAGAGGTATTTTTGGGACAGACTCGATCGCCACGCCGGAAATAGGAAAACGGTCCAGTTGTTGTTTAAATATTATATTTCAAAATTTACATATGACTCAGTAAAGCCCTGACATTCGGTTATATTTATTTAATGAATCATAATGCGATCATAGCCTATTATTCAGCAAGCTATTTATGTTTATATTAAATATAAATATATATTTATATTTATGTTTGAGATATCAACCACTGGTTGATGACCATAATGTTTGTATAAACTGTAGGTAATAACTGGTAAAATGTACACCTAGGTCATACAAACCATAATGATATTTACACTTAAATATGTTCTTCTCATGTTAACGTGAGCGAAAGCTCCTCCCATTCGTTGTCTGATTGGCCTTTCGCAAATTCGCAAGGATTTCTGGGTAGTTAAAGTGCGTGAAGCCTGCATCTATGCGGGCTTCGCGGAAGACCGCTTCAAGGGTACAAAGGGGGCGCTGCTGAGCACACTTTAGAGCGTTAAAATGATGAATGGGACGGTCTACGGACTCGTAGACTCAGCGAGCACGCGCAATTTAAGTCCACGAGACCGAAAGTCCACATGAAGTGCGTCATTTGGGACAGGGCCTGAGATCCACTGGTTGACGATCACACGTTGATCTGATTGGTTACAAGGTAGTGTGTGACGTCAGAAACACCAGCGATTTCAAACCGTGTTTTTTAACACTGTCTTTGGTTCACTGCAGTTTTAAGCAGAAAATACTCAGCAATGCTGTCCACTTATGAACTTACACATGATGTGTGTTAAAGCAGATTAAAAACACCACATAGACACATAAACTACATTAAAAGCTGGATTTTCACCACAGGGGGACTTTAAAAGTTCGATATTTAGACTAGTCCGCCTCAGTGGTCTAACAGCTCTCGTCAATGTCAAAATGGTTGACCAATCAAAACAAAGGAGGCGGGGCTTTACTGTTCACAGAAGCTGTGCATGTATTCAATATAGTGATACTATAGTTTTAAAGGTGAAGAGTACGAGGTAGTCTACTGGAAGTAGCTAAATATTTAATTTTAACTAATGTTTTACAATAGAAATGCTAAACGTCCAACAATATCCAGTGATGCAAATGACTCAGCCGCTTGTGAAAAGTGAGCTAAACTGTAATGAATCTGCACTCAAAATTTATGAGAGTATTTATTAAAAAAAATCTGTACTTGCAGTTAATATAATATTAATGAAATATAAGGCCACGACTTAAGAGTCACTTACATGACTGTTTTTAAAAACACTTTAAGAAGTGCACTTTTGAATAATGTAAAATTATGTTTTAATAATCTTTTGTTGTGCTTTAAAAAGTATACACATGTGTAACTCGATGTGTTGACTAACATACTAAAGCATGTGAAGTACTTTTTTGAGATTACATTTAAAGTTAATAATTTTTTTAAATGTCCTAAATGTGACATTTAATTATATAAGATCAAAATATTTATTTAAAAATGTGTCATAGAATTGACAAGATATATTTTAGTTTACCAGTATATCTGCAGTACACTTTAACCATATTTTAAAGACAATAGAAATAATCATATAACATCTTACTTAAGTGGGTCAGAACTTCAACTAATTGCATTTAATATTATTTAATAGGCTACATTTTAATTTAATAGCAAATAAGTGTTCAAAAACAAAACATTCAGTTTGCACTTAAGCGTATTCTTTATATTTTTCCATAATAAGCTCACTTTTTGAAAGTATGCAGAAGAGTGCTTCTTTTTTACAACACAAGGGACATTTTGTCAAATTTCATGTAATTCATAACTCAATGTGATGTTTCGGCATATATGATTAAGAGTGAAGGTGTGCATTTTTTAAAATATGCACACTTTTTGTACAACATACAAGATTGGTCAGTGAAGTGTTCTGGTGTTGACTGCAGTGTGTGTGTGCGTGCGTGCACGTGTGTGTGTGTGTGTGTGTGTGTGTGTGTGTGTCAGTTTTAAGGTGCTGGAGAGGACCAGTGGTGTGGAGGAGACTGGTGTCTTGAGATGGGAGCTCTTCCTCCTGCTTCTGCTGGCCTGGATCCTCGTCTACCTCTGCATCTTTAAAGGAGTCAAATCCACCGGGAAGGTAAAAAAAAAACCAACAACAACAAAAACAGACGGAGAACACCACATCATCATCACGCAGAGTCTGAATGCAGTTCAGTGTTGCGGGAAACGCATTACAAGTTACTCGAGTTATGTAATCAGATTACTTTTTCAAGTAACTAGTAAAGTAATGCATAAATTTGCAGCAAATTAATCCTTTAGCAAGTTTCTTTGTTTTCTCTTTTATTAACTGACAGCTCCAGTCCTTATGTTGTCCACAATGAAATGCACAATTAGAATATTACGCAAACCTGCAATAATTAAATTATGTTAAATATCGCAAATATACCTACTTTATCTATTTAATGTCACTAATAAACAACGTCTTTGCTGCTGACTTTCGATGATCTAATTCGACTTTAGATTAACATCACATTTGTGTTTCTTTTCTTTGCTAAAAACATAAATATTTTTGTTATTACAAAAAAAAAAAAAAAAACCCAGCCCAGGTGAGAAAAAGTAATGTAACATTACTTTCCACAAAAAAGTAACTAAGTAACGCAATTGCACTGTAAAAAAGTAAGTTACCTTGTTGCCTTAAAATTTTGAGTTCGTTGTAATTCAAAATTTGAATTAAGAATGGTTTAATAAACAGAAACTCAAAATAGTATGTTATCTTCACACATTAGTTATCGAAGTTGATTTGACAAAAGATAAAACCAGCAGCCATATCACCCTGTAGCCCTGTAGACTGGTGTCCCAGTGAAGCTAAGCGGGGCTGAGCCTGGTTAGTACTTGGATGGGAGACTCCTGGGAAATCCAGGTTGCTGCTGGTAGAGGTGTTAGTGTGGCCAGCAGGGGGCGCTCACCCTGTGGTCTGTGTGGGTCCTAACGCCCCAGTGTAGTGACGGGGACACTATACTGACAAAAGAGCGCCGTCCTTCGGATGAGACGTTAAACCGAGGTCCTGACTCTCTGTGGTCACTAAAAATCCCAGGATGTCTTTCGAAAGAGTAGGGGTGTAACCCCGGTGTCCTGGCCAAATTTGCCCAGTGGCCTCGGTCCATCATGGCCTCCTAATCATCCTCCTATATATACTGATTGGCTTCATCACTGTCTCCTCTCCACCAGTAAGCTGGTGTGTGGTGGGCGTTCTGGCGCAATATGGCTGCCGTCGCATCATCCAGGTGATGCTGCACATTGGTGGTGGTTGAGGAGATTCCCCCCTTCTATGTAAAGCGCTTTGGGTGTCCAGAAAAGCGCTATATAAATGTAATGAATTATTATTATAAATTATAAAAAGTTGTGATAACAAATCATGAAGTGTAGTCATGTAGTTACTTTTTTATAGGGAGTAACACAATATTGAAACGCATTACTTTTAAAAGTTACTTTACAAGGTCACATTCACACGCTGATTTCATGTTTTAAAACGATAAAACATGTTTTATGTTCATAAAATACAAAGTGATAAACAATTGAGTGAAAAAAGTGAATGTATCAATGTGAAATACAAAAAATATTTATGCAAAATTAAATATAATTTCTTTTTTAAATCTTTTTTTTACCCATTTATGTGTTTTTTTCCCCAAGGTGTTTCAAATAACGGTATTATCATGTTACCATCTCCTAAACACCATTACTGCAAATTCAGCAAGACATGAACAGATGGAAAATACATCAATCATAGTCATTATATTATTTTAATGTCAATTAAACTCACCTTATATCCTTAATTGCTATCCTTTTATCTGTATTCTCCTCCGCCACAGGTGGTGTACTTCACCGCTCTGTTCCCGTACGTGATCCTCCTGGCTCTGCTGATCAATAACGTGCAGCTGCCGGGAGCCATCGACGGCATCCGCTTCTTCATCATCCCCGAGTGGGACAAGCTCCTGAATGTGCAGGTGCGGAATATACATCACAAATATGAAGCAATTTAGAATATAGTGCAAAAGTTCATTTATTTCAGTAATTCAACTTAAAAGGTGAAACTAATATATTATATAGACTCATTACATGCAAAGTGAGATATTTCAAGTCTTTATTTGTTATAATTGTGATGATTATGGCTTATGATTATGATTATGAAAACCCCAAATTCAAAATTAGAATATTGTGAAAAGGTTTTCTTAAGCTGTAAGCCATAATCATCAAAATTATAACAAATAAAGGCTTGAAATATCTCACTTTGCATGTAATGAGTCTATATAATATATTAGTTTCACCTTTTAAGTTGCATTACTTTTGCACAATATTATTTTTTTCAGAGTGTCTCCTGTATTACAATCATTTATCATTAAAATACAAACTATTTTGTATTTAAAATGATTAGTTGGACACACAAAAAGCAGTGTATTTTGGTATTACTGCATTTAGTTCCTGGGAGATAAAACTAAATTATGTGCATAAATTATGTTTTGGGGATTTTTGTTGCGACTACACTGCAAGAAATGATTTTCTACAAATATCTAAACATTCTTAAATCAGGATACATTTACTCGGGACTGACTTAATAAATCTTGTTCTATGAAAAATGTTTTTTTTTTTTTATTAAGTGACTTTATGCTTAAAACAAGAACAATTATCTAGCAATGAGGTCAGGAAAATAAACATAATTCAATATTTTTCTGACCTCGTTGACAGATAAGTGTTCTTGTTTTAAGCAAAACTCACTTAATTTTGGAAACATTTTTCATTTTGCTTACCGTAAATATATCTTGATTTAAGAAATTTTTGATATTTGTAATAGAAAACAAGACAAAAATGCTAAGTAAGAATATTTTTTACAGTGTACTTTTATGAAATAAATGTATTGTCATAAACTGCATTATTAACCTCTGCCACACACACACGCACACACACGCACGCACACACACACACACACACACACACACACACACACACACACACACACACACACAAACACGTGCGTGCGTGCGTGCGTGCGTGTGTGTGTGCGTAGCTCTTGACACAATACTGTGCTTGTTGTGATCCAGTTACACATTATGTTTTGTTTCACTGTGTTTCACATTAACAGTGTGTAATGTGTGTGTGTGTGTGTGTGTGTGTGTGTGTGTGTGTGTGTGGGGGGGGGGGTCATGTGTGTGTGTTTAGGTATGGATTAATGCAGCGGCTCAGATCTTTAACTCTATCGGGATCGGCTTCGGCTCGCTGATGGCCATGTCCAGCTACAACAACTTCAACAACAATATCCTCAAGTAGAAGATCAACCTGTACTTTTATCATCTCCAGTCTAAATACTGTCACACCATCTCTAATCTACTTTCCTGAAAGTTATATAAAATCTAGTTGTATTTGTCTATATCGCTCTAGAGCAAAGATCACTGATAATTCATTTATTGCTCTCATTAATTTACGGGTATACTGCCATGTATGTAATGTTATATCACCAGAGCTCAAAGTGCAGAGAGAAATAAGATATTCACAAACATTGATTTAATCTCATCATGTTTTATTCCCGTCACTGCAGAGACACTCTGGCCATTTCCATCACAAATTCCCTGACTAGTATTCTAGCCGGATTCGTCATCTTCTCTGCGTTTGGCTACATGTCTCATCTTCAGAACGTGCCCGTCAGTGAAATCGCAGTGGACGGTGGGTTATCTCAGTGTTCATTCCTTTACTATCTTGTTTTTTTTATAATGTTTGCAACTAAATAACTTGATAAATCTGTCTCATGATTGCAGGTCCAGGTCTGGTGTTCGTGGTTTACCCACAAGCCTTTGTGACGATGCCTGTTGCTCCTCTGTGGGCCGTTCTCTTCTTCTTCATGTTGCTCTGCCTCGGCCTCGACAGTCAGGTATCATGACAACACAAACCTGCTTAATGTGGCCAACACAACACTGTGTAGTCCTGCTGTATTATATTATGCTAACATGATGATGTTCTTATAATGAACTTTTATTGTATTCATAAACACTAAAAAGTAGGTCAAGGTGTAAATGCATAACAAGAGACGAGTTCACATGATCTGCTTTCATTTTCTTTAAGGGGGTGGTATAATGCTCTATTCACAAGATGCAAAATAAGTCTCTGATGTCCCCAGAGTGTGTGTGAAGTTTTAGCTCAAAATACCCCACAGATATTTTTATATTGCATGTTAAAATCGTCTCTTTTTGAGGGTGAGCAAAAACACACCGTTTTGTGTCTGTCCCTTTAAATGCAAATGAGCTGCTGCTCCCGGCACAGGGGGCGGAGCTTCAACAGCTCATGTCCTTTTACCTCACACACACACACACACACACACACACACACACACACACACACACACACACACACACACACACACACACACACACACACACACACACACACACACACACACACACACACACACACACACACACACACAATGATGTGTGTGTCAGACAATGCTGGAGAGACTGGAGAAGAAGTGACAACATGTAGAAGAACAGGACATTTCTGAATGGTTAGTTGATGAATTTATGTAAATTATGTGGAGTTATCTTCTAGTCATTGATTAGCATATTCTGTCATGATAATCTATAAATCGTGTTCTGGGGGCGGGGTTTATGTAAATTCTAGGGTTGGTGATGTCACTAACCCGGGAGGAATGTCGTGTAGTTCCTACCAGCCGTTTGTTGTAGTCCTTAAAAAGTGATTTCTTTAAAAGCAAATATCTCCCTTTGCTCTGAACTTTGAGTGTTGTAACTTTGCAGATGTTGTTTATGATCAAACAGCAACATTACACACTAACTACAGTTAGAAAAGTCAAATCATAATCAAACACCCCTTTAAAACTACTTGTGATTTCCAACAGTAGTTGCTCCTTTTATACTGTACATAGATGATTAAACATTGCTTGTGAGATCATTTGGGGGTGAATCTCACAAAACATTTGAAGAACATAACCAGGTCATTCTGTATTTCAAGCTTGATCAAAAGAAGAAAAAATAAAATAATCCTATCAGGCTTCTTTTTTTTTTAATGCAAAATATTGTTTATATTAGTGATGCACAATATATCGGCAACCATATCGGTATGGGCCGATATATGATCATTTTAATGTTATCGTTATCGGCCCGATAAGAAAATGTACCATATCGGTAGGTTTATTAGTGGTGTGGGGTGTGTGTGTATTACACGCAATGAAGTGCATATCAAATGCACGCGAAAACTGAGTATCATATGCACGTAAAAACTCATTTTCGCATATAAATTGCTCGATAAGCACACTGCGTGCTATAGAGACGCATGTACGTGAGAACAGGCTGATTATTTCCTTCAGCTGAGACTCTTCAGATGCGCACTGTTCAACATGATGCTTTTGAATTGCTTGAAATATGATTGAAATCACTTAAAAAAAGGAAAACACAGTTCAGTGCAACACAAGTCTGTCATATCGGCTATAAAATTATCATGAGAACATCATTATAAGTGTGTGCTTGGGACATGGATTTTAATGGTGAGACTTGTTTTTGTAATAAGGCTCTCAAAAATTATAGAAAAATTTGGATTTAGATTTATCGGCCGATATATCGGTTATCGGCTTTCAAATATAAAAATTTATCAGTATCGGGCAAAATTTTAATATCGGTGCATCCCTAATTTATATATATTTTGGAGTGAAATGAAGCTGGCCATGTCTTGTTTAGGATTACATCTGTGATTTATAAATGTGAGCTGTTCATTGACTCTTGTTATCTCACTGCCAGGATAAAACATTAAGCAACGCATGCATGAATGTTTGCTGGAGTAAAGCTGTTGACAGAAAAGGCGTCTGTTAAACTTTACCTTGTGTTGTTGTTCTGCAGTTCGCCATGGTGGAGGTGATGGTGACCAGTCTGCTGGACAGTTACAGTAAACCCATCCTGAAGATCCTCAAACGCAAGGAGTTTGTCGTGCTCGTCGTCTGCAGTGCGGCGTTTCTCATGGGCATCCCTAATGTCATGCAGGTCACATGATCACTTTTACTTTACTGTACTTTTCGCTTTTATACTAACATTAAAGGTGCTGTATGTAGAATTTAGAACTCTTGTTATTAGCGACACCGGTGGCCATTGAGTGAACTGCAGCTTCGCACTCGAGATCACGTGACACACAAGAGACTGAACGTGATTCAAGACCCCGATATACTCGTTCTCCGCTTAAGAGGAAATCATTTGGAAATACCTTAGCAGTGATTTACTGTCAGCGAACATCCCGACGCCGTCCACCGCTGAGAGCGACGTTTAGATGAACATTTGAATATGTTTCCTCTCAATAACACAATAAACACAGACATGAGAAACATCAGTTCAGAAAGCATCTGATCATAGAGATGTGGAGATGTTCTCGACAGGTGAGCTCATTAAAATCACGCGCTTATGATAGTTTGATTATAAAGTATATCTGAGACTATAGACTATATAGATCTGACTCTGTGAGACTGTAGTTTGAATGAATCTCTGTTCTTTGCACATTGACATTACAGTCCAGAACGCTCTTCAGCATTATCCTGAACAGTGCATTAGCGTTAGCTTCATGTGTCGTCGAGCAGAAGAGAGGCTCTCGGTGGAAAACACACTTCTGAGATTTTCCAGACAAAAACGTAATCATAAAAACCAGTCGACAGGCTTTCAGAGACAAACTGGGAAGTCGGAAGTCTCGTTTTTGAAGATTTGTTACAAGCTGTTCATACAAAGAGAACTTGTTTTATAACACAAATAAAACAAATTGACACCAAGCACAACTGTGCAATATGCTTATAAAATCTGTAATCAATAATATTTAAATAAAGCGTTAAGACGTGAATTTTCCAAGGCCAGACATCACTTTCGGCCACTTCTGTATATTTGCACTGCTTATTTTTCCATGCATTTTTAACCACAATTATGTTTTAAAAGAGCTTCATTATTTATGATTCCATTTAAACTATATTTAATATAAAACCGATTGCAGATGCCACTTCAAAAAATGCTTTTCTTACTTAGTATTTTTGTCGTGTTTCCAGTCGAAATATCAAACATTTCTTAAATCTAGATGAATTTCTTAAAGTAGTAAATTGACATAAGATATTATGTCTTGTTTTCTGGGGATATAAATCAAAATGAAGTGAGTTGTTGCTTAAAACAAGCTAAATTATCTGCCAATGGGGTCAGAAAAATAATCTTGTTTCTGTTTGAATTAACATTATTTTTCTGACCCCATTGGCAGATCATTTTGCTTTTTTTAAGCTACAAATCACTTCATTTTGATTAATTCCCCCAGAAAACAAGACATAATATCTAATGGCATTTTACTCCTCTAGTAAACACATCTTGATTTAAGAATGTTTAGATATTTGGACTGGAAACAAGACAAACATACTGAGTAAGAAAAGCATTGTTTGCAGTGTGTGTGTGTGTGTGTGTGTGTGTAAAGCAGGGCTGTATGATGAGGTTCAGATGAAGTAAGTCTGATATTATACTGAACGTCTCGTGGTCTTCTGACTCAGGTTGGGATCTACGTGTTCCAGCTGATGGATCATTACACCGCCATCGTGTCCATCATGTTCCTGGCGTTTTTTGAAGTGATTGGTGTTTGTTGGATCTATGGTGAGAGAGAAACATCTGATAGATTGTGCCATTCTTTATTCACAATGCAAAAATGTGTAAATAAAACAAGCAATTTCTCGGGTCACCTGAGCTCTGTTTTAACAGGTGTGAATCGCTTGTCCAGTAACTTAATAGAGATGACGGGAAATAAACCCAACATCTTCTTCAGGGTCTGCTGGTGGGTCATCTGTCCTGTCCTGATCACCGTGAGTGCGATCTCACTCTTTCTGACACACTGATAGCTTTGAAAACACAACATGGATTGGTGTTGGAACTGAGGGGTACAGGTGAACCTCGAAAAAGTGGTGCAAAAGTTCATTTATTTCAGTAATTCAACTTAAAGGTGCAATGTGTATTATTTCTGAGGATCTATTGACAGAAATGCAATATAAGATCCATAACTATGTTTTCAGTGGTGTATAAAGACCTTACTTAAAGGGATAGTTCACTTTGAAATTAAATGTTGGTATGTGTTATCTTACCTGAAGACTCATTACATGCAAAGTGAGATATTTCAAGCCTGTTATAATTGTGATGATTATGGCTTACAGCTTATGAAAACCTTTTCAAAATATTACATTTTTGTCGAGTTTCACCTGTATTTGTGTGTCCAGGTGATCCTGGTGTTCTCCGTGATCCAGTTTAAACCAGCTCGATACGAGGATTACGTGTACCCGCCGTGGGCTCAGGCCGTCGGCTGGCTCATCGCTTTAGCGTCCATCATCTGGATTCCTCTGGCAGCCGTTCACACGCTCTGGGTTCTGCCCGGCTCCTTCGCTCAGGTACCGGGCCGACTCTACGGTTAAAGGGTTAAAGCTGGAAACATTTATTTCAACGTTTGGGGTCGGAAAGATTTTTTTAATGTTTTTCAAAAGACGTCTCTTCTGTGCAACGAAGCTGCATTTATTTGATCAAAGATACAGTACAAATGATCAAATATGATTAGAATTTAAAGTAGCTGTTGTCTATGTGAATATACAGTAAAGTGTAATTTATTCCTGTGAATTTTCAGCATCATTACTCCAGTCTTCAGTGTCACATGATCCTTCAGAAATCAGTATAATATGATGATTTGCTGCTCGAGAAACATTTATTATTATTATCAATGTTGAAAACAGTTCATATGTTTGTGGACACCGTGATATATTTTATTTTTCAGGATTCTTTGATGAATAGAAAGATCAAAAGAACAGCATTTATTTGAAATAGAATACTTTGTAACATTATAAATGTCTTTACTGTCACTTTTTATCAATAATGAAAAAATTAATAAAAACATCTTACTGTCCCCAACATGTTAAAAGGTAAATTTGTTGTAAATTGAAGGTAATAGTTTAATAATATTTGGGCCTGTCCAGTACAAAATTATAAAAAAAGATGAAAATACTATTTCAAATTTTTGTGTTTAAATCAATGTTTTCCTTTGACATTATTATAATACTAGCAATTTATGAGTGAACATTGTTTCGAAGTAAATCCTAGACCATTTCTATCCAGTGTAATGATATAAAATATGTGAAATGATCAGCGCTGGATTGGTGAAGATACACTTTTCTCTGGTTTCAGAAACTAAAAAAGTCGGTCACACCGTTTTCTCTGGACGAGGACTCGGAGAGCCCGTATTACCAGCAGAAAGCAGCCGTCATGGAGGCGATACCCAACATCGCCATCATCAGCTCGGAGAATAACACACCAATCCAGACGAACTTATGATGAGCTGATACTGGAACCAGACCGCTGGAAACCAGACCAGATCCAGTCAACGTGTCTGAGGATTATTAACTGGATCAGTGAACATCTGTCTGAATATTGGCTGAAACGCTTCAACAAGTATATTTATGAAATAAATTATATCTGAAATATTTTACAAGTATATTCATCTCAACTATGCAGAGGTGGACGGTAACAAAGTACATTTACTTGAGTACTGTACTTAAGTACACTTTTGGAGTATCTGTACTTTACTTGAGTATTATTTTTTCTGTAAACTTTTTATTTTAACTTCACTACATTTGAAAGACAAATATCGTACTTTTTACTCCACTACATTTCTGTCAAGGTCCGTGAGTAGAGAGTAGTAACGTCAATGATGATTTTGGTTGGAAATGAAAGTCTGGTTGACGTCAGAGCTCGACTGATGTTGGTTTCTGACGTCAACTGATTTTCAACCACAATATAACGCCTGTGCAACGTTGGAGATTAACGTCAATCTGACACTGGATTCTGACATCAACCTGATTTTAATTTTCAACGTTGGGTTTGGTCTAAATGCGAATTTTGTCATTGTTTTGGTCTTTTGGAGCACACTAGCTTATAGATAATGGTATGGCTAACATATTCATACTAAAAGACAAAAAACTGGGACTCTGAAACCATTGTGGACGTTATTGAGTGACTTATTCAATCCCACGACTGGAACTGTGTTCTAGAAATAAATGTGATATTGATATGAGGGTATACGCATATTCAGAGGCATATGGTAATGTAAGTATTACATACAACAATAATAAAACAATGCATTGACATTTACTTTTTATACTTGAGTACTTCTAAAAAAACGAGTACTTTTAATTAAGTAAAAAATCAGTCTTTGCAACTTGTATTTGACCAGTAGTATCTGTTTTACTCAAGTAAGGAAGTTGTGTACTTTGTCCTGACAGACACAACCTATTTGGGGTTTGAGGCTTTAACTCTTTCCATGCCATTGACAACATTTCCCAGCTTTCCATGTTTTGACTGTTATACAGTAGGGGGCGCTATTACACATCTTCTGAAAGAGTGCAGAATCTCCAGATCAAAACACAGGAGAAGAAGAAGCAGAAACAAGTGATAGAAGCATTGCTGAGCTGACCCACATGTAAAATAACGGGATCATCAAACATTGAACGGCATAGGTTGGTATTGCAATTAAAAACTGTGTTACATATTTGGCTATACAAATAACCAAAGATAACTCTAGATGCGCTGCTAATTTGGACCCAATTATTATAAAAACAATGAAATGCCTTAATCTGCAGTTAAAGGAGAACTCCGGTCAATTTTAACATTGAGCTCAATTTTTAGTAAATTTGGAGTGCTGTCAATACAGAGAACAACGACAAAAATCGGTGTTGCCTACACTGTGTTATCCTATTTTTTAAATTTGCACCCTATTGACTTGAATGGGGCAAGTTTTAAACCTGCTTTTATCCTCTTAACATATTTGATGTGTCATTACAAGTGCCCAGCCATGTTGAGTGATACCTTAAGAGTGAACACGAGTGAATCTGACTGCAGTAGATGTGAAAAATATGAATAAAAATGATGTTATATCAGCCAGCGCAAATACCTGTATTTAGTTCCTGTTTTCGGTGGAAGTCCAAAGTAGTCGATTGTCGAGTTCACGCGCATAGGTTTAGTTACTATGATCACGCGCATGAACTCGACAATCGACTACTTTGGACTTCCACCGAAAACAGGAACTAAATACAGGTATGTGCGCTGGCTGATATAACATAATTTTTATTCATATCTTTCACATCTACTGCAGTCAGATTCACTCGTGTTCACTCTTAAGGAATCACTCAACATGGCTGGGCACTTGTAGTGACACATCAAATATGTTAAGAGGATAAAAGCAGGTTTAAAACTTGCCCCATTCAAGTCAATAGGGTGCAAATTTAAAAAATAGGATAACACAGTGTAGGCAACACCGATTTTTGTCGTTGTTCTCTGTATTGACAGCACTCCAAATTTACTAAAAATTGAGCTCAATGTTAAAATTGACCGGAGTTCTCCTTTAAGGCGTTTCATTGTTTTTATAATAATAGGGTAGGGGAGACCAGGGACAGTTGTAACACTTTTAGCAATTTTTAGCAATACATCAAAAACCATTTATACTGGAATAACCAATTTATTATATTATAAACTTCAATCTGTCAACTGCTGAAACAATGTATTTAAGTGGTTTTATGAAATATGTACAGGTTGCAAAATTGATTTTAATACAGTCTCTCCACTGTTACAACCGTCCCAGTGTACAGGGACGTGAAACATGTCTAAAATATACATAATGAATCAATCATATACGCAAAATGGAAAATATTATTTATCAATCATGTTATTGTGACTATTAATTTCATGTTTTTAAGTAATGATTACCTTTTTTTTCATACTACATGACAAAAAAAGTATAATGCAAGAAAATTATTTAATGGGTAGAACACCTAAAAAAAGTTTACATTTAAACTTTTACATTTAATTTGCAATGCACAGTGCTCATTTTACTTTTAATTAGCAAATAAAAAATAAAAAAATGTTTTTTACTTGATTAGTTTTTAAAATATAAGCCTAAATGACACTTGGTTGGTGATACTGGGACAGCGTTTACAACGTTACAACCGTCCCAGTAACACAACCATGTTTTCATCTCATGTGAGCTAGCTTGACTGCAAGTTTGACACTTGTTAGCCATTTTTATTTTTAGCTTACAAAACAGTGATTCTAAATAATACTTGTTTGAATTCATATACATTTGATCTTATAACAGTAGCCTATCCAAAAAAAGTGCATCAGAAAGAAAAGTATTTTTTTTACTCAATAATAACCTTTTGTAGATAACTCCGTCAGGAAGTTTCAAATGTGGCTCCCTTTTTGGCAAGAATGGAGGGAAACTAACTAAGCATGAGCACAGTGAGGTGCTCACTCTAGGTTGTTTCTGATGGGAGGAATTCAAGGTGTTACAACCATAGACATGTATAAAGGCTAGATGGCTTACCGGCGCTGAGAGCCAATGGGACCCGACGACGTCACACGGCGGCCATCTTAGGACAGCACCGCTCGTCCAGTTATAACATTAAAGTCTATTGCATGTAGTGCTGAAATAACTATATTTTGCTAAATTTTCAACCGATTTTCAAACGGCTTGGTGTGTCATAAACGTCAGGGATGCCATGAAACACACAGCTACGCTGCAATGTTAAGCGTTTCTCAAAACGTGAAGCTACAATTTAAACATCGGCATCAGCACAAATCATAGCCACGTTAATAAGGTTTGTAATAAACCAAACCGTTTGTAAATCCGTCAAGAATTCAGCAAGTTACGAGCATTTGTCACTCACCTTCCGTCCACAGCAGCAGGGAGCAGCAGCGCAGTCTCCTGACCTAAGATGGCCGCCAAGTGACGACACAGCTAACTCCGCCTTGAGCCATCTAGCCTTTATACATGTCTATGGTTACAACCGTCCCCTGTTACAACCCAACTGTCCCTGGTCTCTATATCTCATATCCCGGTTTGCATGTTAAAGCACAGGGTCTGTCTCGCCGTACTTATGCTGCTCAGTCACTGATTGATTGATGAGCACACTTGTAAAATTATCGATGGAATCGTAGTTACATTTTTATGGAAAAACAAATTATTTGAAAAAGTCAGTGATACTAAATTCTCAACAAAAGAGCGGCTTAAACTTCATTGATTTTAGTTCACTATATAACACGATTAAAATAAATCGGCTTCATCGATTCCTTAAAAATCCCACCTCTATTTGGAATATTTTCTAACTTGGTTGCGCAAAGTTTGCTCTAATGTGTAATTATGATATTTATAAACTCCCTGTCAAGCTATCTAACTTTCACCAACAAGTTCTTTTGGCATGGACTCTCATTTAAAAACATAACTTTTCTCCTCTGACATTTAAAAAACAGACGGACTTGTGTCATTTTATTTTATTATACATGTACAGTGAAGAGAATGTATAATAAAATTAATATAAAAAATATTATATATATTTTAAAATATATAGCCTAAAATAAAATTACACAACCCTGTCTCTTTTTGTTAAATGTCCGTTTTAATGATCTGATATCCAGTATAAAAGTATAAGTAAATAAAAATAAATAAAGCAAACAATTCAGTCAAACATAAGTCAGCTTAAAATAGCCTATAACGTTAGCTCAAGTTAAATAGCCTAAATATATAAAATTATGAAACTTCACTTTTCCCTCAGCCAAAAACGATTTGCCATGGAACAAATTATAGATTAATGAGACCAAAGATCGCCCGTTAGATATACACAAGACGAATTATATCTCATGTTTAACCGCTAGACTAGAGACACCAGAGCCAGCGGCAAACATCAGAAGCACTAGCCGAAGAAAAGCTGGTCCAGTCGGGGTTATTGAGCGCTGAGCGCCCGGTGATCGCCTGGATCTCACAACTCCGAAAACGTCAGATACATTTTTCAAATAGGCGCTATCTTTATAAATAAACCACAGATTTGAGCTTTAAACAACTACATTCTCGACTGAAACACTCTTAGAATTACATTTCGTGACACGATAACAGTAGTATTTTGATATTACGCGGGTTTTCTCCTCTGCCATTGACGCTTGCAGGTGGGACGAGATGCATTCTGGGATACCTGTCTGTCTCAAGTCTGCACAAGTCACCTCTACATGCATCCTCGGTAAAAGGGCGGATCAAGAACACATCCGGGGATTTGAACTGGACTTGGCTAGATGTGAACTTTTGAATTGGAACAGTACTTGGGCAGCGACTGATGACGTTTCACAAGTCCACAAGAACACAAGTACAGACAAGAACGCATATTGAGACTGTGTTTATGAGTGAGTCAGTCAGTAGAGAAGACTTTTATATTGAAAGGACTCAGAGTTCAGAGTTTCTTTCAGAATATAATATAACCGGTAACTCCCAAAGAGTTTGCCACAGTTATGGATGCTATTCCATCTGGCATACTCATGCTTTTCAAAAATAATTCTCTCTCCTTGAGTTCATTGTCTTCTCCTGAGACATGTTGAGATAAGTGTCACTGGAAAAAAGGAAGAAATTATAAAGTAAGAGTTCTATTCATCGAGAACATTATTTCTGCCCCTCCTGCAATCGCATGTTGGAATGGACTTTTTGATCATTTAAATTGGAAAAATATATGGTCCACACAAACAAAGGTTTTTCCTCACAAACAAAGTAAAAAAAAAAAAAAAAAAATCATTAATTCATAATATTTACCCAGTCAAAATTTTCCTTAAAAAAAAGAATCCGATCTGCTTTTGACACTAATTGCTCTTTCTGTCAGAATGACACTGAAACTCTTCTTCACTTGTTTGGTCGTGCCGTTATACTCTGACACTTTGGAAAGATGTTAGTTGGTTTATCTCAAGCAATATCTTGCAAAATTTCTCTATGAAATAATCCCCAAAATGTTTTTTTTTTTTTGAAGCGGATTCAAATGCCTGCTTTAATAAATATAATTATTTTCCGGTGTAGATTTTATATTCACAAATGTAAGATTTCAAATTGTAAACCAATTATTTTGGTTACACTCACACATTACTTGATTACAATCTCATCCTCTCTTAACCCAAAAGCACTCAGAACATGTACAATTTGCAAGATCTACAAACCTTTTACCTTATTACATGTTTAGATTTCCTTTCATTTAAGTAATGCAGTGTTTCCTTTTCCTTTTCTTTTCTTTTCCCCCCCCCCCCATTCTTGTTTATCATTGTCTAACTGTTTTTTGTTTTGTGCTATGATGTTGTTGAAGTGTTTTCTTTCACTATTCTTTATATTTTTGTTATTCTTAATAATTATTGTTGTGTTCTAATTCTGTTGTTTCACACTGTAAATTGAATGTTCAAATAAAGCATAAAAAACATTTAAAAAAGCAAATTCAAAATTGCATAATGAAATGTCAAACCCAGGATACACGACTGTTGAAATGTGTTTGATCATCACTCTGAATGTCCAGACCAAGTATTTGACAAAAACACGATTTTGTTTGAAACGCTGTTTTTTTTAATGAAACGTATCCACATTTTGTTGATATAAGAATGCA
This sequence comes from Phoxinus phoxinus, assembly GCF_949152265.1. NCBI lineage: Eukaryota > Metazoa > Chordata > Actinopteri > Cypriniformes > Leuciscidae > Phoxinus > Phoxinus phoxinus. The sequence goes on along the minus strand of NC_136878.1, from coordinate 2,062,112 downwards.
TGAAGCTGTAATACAATTACTTTGATATATTGGTTATGATATATTGATATATTTTATATATTGGTTACACTTTATAATAAGGTTCATTAGTTAACATGAACTAAGAATGAACAATACTTCAGCATTTAGTAATATTAGCTAATATTAATTTCAACATTTGGCCTGGGCTACTATAGCCTACGTTAATAACGTAGGCTATAGTAGCTTAGGCTACATATGTCACGGTTGGCCAATCGTGCTCCGTTCGTGTGTGTATGTTTTTGTGCTGATTGTCATCATCTGGACTGATCAACTAATTACTACCTCATCAGCACCGGCACACCTGTTAGTATTTAGATCTGTCTATATAAGCATTGTCTCTTGTTTTGTTAACTGTCGGATCATTGTCATTGTTACCTGTCTCTGCTTCATGTCCTTGTGACTGGTTATCCTGGAGGTCGGTTGTTGTGTTTATTTGTGTAAATAAATCTACGTTTTTTACTTGCATTTGCATCCTCACCGTTACGTGACAGAATGATCCGACCAAACATGGATGCAGCAAGTAACGCGGCTCTCTTGAAGTTTATCAACCTCGAAGCCTCTCACAGAGAACAGCATCGGGAGAGAGACGCCGAGATGAGGCGCGCGGCACGGGCACTGGCGATACAGATGGAGGAACTGACGCGACAGATCCAGGGTCTGAAGAGTCTTACCACGAGACCTATACCGCCAGTTCCTCTCACACCTACGGAGTCGAGTAATCGAACGGAGACGGACCTACTTATCCCGGAGAGATATGCGGGTGAGCCCAACGTTTGCAAAGACTTTATTAATCAGTGTGATATGTATCTGTCCAGGCAACCCAGCATGTTCGAGAAGGAGAACTCTAAAGTGGCGTTTGTATTGACTCTGCTCACTGGTCGAGCGGCATTGTGGGGAACTACTATGTGGGAGAACCGGCACCCATGCTGTGCTTCGTTTCAAGCGCTGTCGACCGAGATGAGTAGGGTTTTCGATGGTGTGGGAGCGGATTTCCCTTCCTTAGAGATGGGATCGAGGCGGCGGACTCACCTTAATAATTTTTTTGGGGGGAGTAGTGAGCACCAAGCTATGCAGGCTGTAGAACCAAGTCTGCATGAGCTTTTGCCCGAACCAGTGCCCAAGATGGCCGTCACCATGCTTGATCCAGTTCACAAGATGGCCGTCACCATGCTTGATCCAGTTCCCAAGATGGCCGTCACCATGCTTGATCCAGTTCCCAAGATGGTTGTCGCCATGCTCGATCCAGTTCCCAAGATGGCCGTCGCCATGCTCGGTCCAGTTCCCAAGATGGCCGTCGCCATGCTCGATCCAGTTCCCAAGATGGCCGTCGCCATGCTCGATCCAGTTCCCAAGATGGCCGTCGCCATGCTCGATCCTGTTCCCGAGATGGCCGTCGCCATGCTCGATCCTGTTCCCAAGATGGCCGCCGCCATGCTCGAGTTTGTCCACGAGATGGCGGAATCGTCTGAGTCTGATCGCGAGATGGCGGAATCGTCTGAGTCTGTTCGCGAGATGGCGGAATCGTCTGAGTCTGTTCGCGAGATGGCGGAATCGTCTGATTTTGTTCATGAGATGGCGGAATCGTCTGAGTCTGTTCGCGAGATGGCGGAATCGTCTGAGTCTGTTCACGAGATGGCGGAATCGTCTGAGTCTGTTCGCGAGATGGCGGAATCGTCTGAGTCTGTTCACGAGATGGCGGTTCCTATCATGGCTGAAAGCTCCAAACCCGAATCCCCTGAGCTTCCTGTTCCGACCAGGTTTGCTGAACCGGAGTCCCCTGAATTCCCTGTCCTGACCATAAGGCATGTATCTGTATTTCCTGAGAGTCCTGGCAAAGCTGAGGTGGTTGCCCCTGAGGTTCCTGTGACCTATAGGTCAGCCAACATGATCGTTCCCAAGCTCTATCGACTCTCGACCTTAGCCAATATGACCGTTCCTGAGTTCTCTAGTCTCTCTGCCCTACCCAAGATGGCTGATCTTGAACTCCTTGAACTCTCTGCCTGCCCCAAGATGGCCGATTCCGAGCTCTTTGAACTCTCTGCCTCATCCAAGATGGCGAATACTGAACCCACTAATCTGGCCGTGAGGCCTTCCGTGTATCTTGTTTCTCTCTCTCCTTCTACCCAGGTTCCTGTTGTCTCCAGCGCCCCTTGGATTCCGGTCCTAGTCTGGCTTCCTACTCGGCGAGCTCCACCTTGGCTTCCTGTTCTACCAGCTCCGCCTTGGTTTTCAAGCCCTCCGTCCCTCCCCCAGGTCCACCTCCATTCCTCCACCCACCTGGACTCTTGTTTCTGTTTAGTATGGAGTGTCTGGAAGCCACTCCTTAGAGGGGGGGTACTGTCACGGTTGGCCAATCGTGCTCCGTTCGTGTGTGTATGTTTTTGTGCTGATTGTCATCATCTGGACTGATCAACTAATTACTACCTCATCAGCACCGGCACACCTGTTAGTATTTAGATCTGTCTATATAAGCATTGTCTCTTGTTTTGTTAACTGTCGGATCATTGTCATTGTTACCTGTCTCTGCTTCATGTCCTTGTGACTGGTTATCCTGGAGGTCGGTTGTTGTGTTTATTTGTGTAAATAAATCTACGTTTTTTACTTGCATTTGCATCCTCACCGTTACGTGACAACATATTGAAATTTACCAAAATTACACATTACTTAACAATGAGTTAATAGTCATGTGCCTCAACGAGTAAAGTCATAATATAATGATACATTTGCAAATCATTAGCTAATGATTAATTAAAGCAGACAATTCGAAGTTGAAGTACATGGCTTCAACCCACTGCGATAATTAACACATTAATTTACACTATTAGTTTATAAAATATGTTATTAAGGAATTAACACATTATGACATAAACACATGATAATCTGTGCATTAGTTAAGCATGAATACATGCATATTAGTGCACCCGTATCGTAAAGTGTTACCAAGAAATGTTTTAAGAGAGTTTATTTTCTTCAAGTCCACATGGCCAAATGTGACCGTAGTCAAAGATACACCGTCCGGTATACTAATTCACAAATACACATATGCCAATTGCCAAGTATAGGGATTTTGCTTTATTCTTTTGTATGACTAATGCTGTGCTGCAATCATTCATTTCTTTCATTCATTTAATTTGGGAAGTTCTCTCTAAAGCGAGCTGAGATTTGGTCTCATTGACACTGATCTCTCTTTAAAGGGGATGTTTTTGAGCATGTGCATAACCACATTGTGTTGGGGAATTTGACAGCATATTTCATAACATCTTACACAATTCAAAACAGGGAACTTCTTTCTGTGAGACGACAGTAAATGTTATATCGTAACATTTATATCACACTACCCTAAATTCAAAGTCCAGTTTTCCACTGGATTTGTTGGATTCTAAGGACGAATTTATTTACTGGAAGGTAAGTATCTCTCATTTAACCATTAATTACACTAAATAACTTGTATAAATGTGCAGAAGACTTGGCTTAGCCTACGAATCTGAGGAAGTTTTTGCTATAGTTTCATTTGTAGATGTTCCTTGCCTGTGCAACTGTGCAAATGTTTACAAAAACTTCCACAAAATAAATACTGAAATAGTCTATTCTAATATAAGATCTATAATAATGCTCAAATGTCAAATTATGGTCATTCAATAAGAACAGCGTATATTGATATTTGGTAGTAGCTTAAAATCTTCTGTATCTTTTTCTAAGTTGCTTCAAAAGTGGGGGCTAAAAATTTAGAGGAAGATCTGAAGGCCAGACCAGGGAAATTGGGGTGTTATTTAACATCAAATAAAATAAGTAAAATAATACATTTGTAAGTTATATAAGCCAAGAAGCATAAGTTTATATACAGTATTACTGCTACCACCAAGCATTAACTCTTTATTGTGTTTAACAAGAATAGCTTTTGCTATAGCAAGAATAGTGTTTAAAGTAGCACATGAATAACAATATTCATAAACTCTAGCAAACCTTTAACTAAAACTGCATATAATGATTTAAATGTAAATAAAATTTGAAATAATAAAACAAATATTTTAAATAAATTAATAAATAAAATTATATTAGAATGTCACTCACAGAAAAAATGGAGCCCAGACTTCTTGGAGGGTCTGTTAGTATAATTAACCGCACAGCAAGCCATACTATTTGATAATTGTATGAAATAATCCAGAAAAAAGCACAAACACGGCAGAGATGCCAAGTTCAGCGCTGGGATTACCTGAGATGACGTGACTCGTATAGTTTTTTCTCTCTCTCTCTTCAAAACCAAATATCAGTGGTTACAGTCTATATCATGCAGGGACACGTTTGTGTGCATTATTTTTGTGATTTCACCGGAACGATTAGAGAGTCTCCGCAACGGAAAGATTGAAGAGCGCATCTGAGTGAAGACTGTGCGCGAGCCACAAGAGAACACTGTATCCATGACACTGATAGCAGCGGCAACGAGCGCTCAGCTGATTTAAAAAACAACCGATTTTAGCGCTAGATCTCTTATTTAATAGCGAATTAAATGAATGCTCTGCTAGTTAACTGGAGATGTTTTATTTATTTGTATTGGGTACATCCGTGCCTCAATGTTTCAAAAAGTGGTGGGGGACAATATCGATCCTGAGAAAAAGTTGTGGGGACATGACTCACCTGCAAATTACGCCTGACAACTTAATAAAATATACCTCTCCCACCTCCCACAAGGGCCGGTGGTCTACGAAATTTCCCGGTAGATTTTTTGGTCCCACTCCGCCCCAGCGTGGCGATAACAGACAGCAGACAACCGGCTATTAGCCACTCAAGTACAAACCCCCACGGGCCTCCTGTGATATGGTGGTCCTGAAGCGCCCCCTGGCTAATCCTTGCTAGGGGTTCGAGATGTCGACGAAGTGCGCTTTCTCGATGCTCCCATCTCACAAGGTGGCCTTTTCAGCGACCCTGTCGACAATTGTGCCCAGCAGGTCTCGGCAGTCGGTCTCAGCCTCTGTTAATCCCCCAAACGTTCGGTGAAACGAACCGGAGATGGTGTGAGCTGGAGGGCCGTGTGCAGATTCTTCTGCTGTTTCCTCAAAAAGAGTTCATTTCTGCTTGAACTCATCCAAGGGCAGGACAGCAGCTCCCCTCGGTCAGGGAGTAAAGCAACTTGCAGTGGGACGTGGCCGGAGAGGTTAACAGGTCTACAAGTGCGGCTCCGAAGCGTCTCCAAATCAGCTGGACCGTCTGGGGGTGGAGTCTCCACTCTTCCAGAAGCGCAGGCTGTCGTGAAAGCTCGTCGGCTGCACGATTGTGCAGGCCCGGGATGTGAATGGTGCGAAGCGACCTTAGATGCTTTTGACTCCAGAGGAGGAGATGGCAGGCGAGTTGCGACATATGACGGGAGCATAGACCACCTTGATGAGGACTCAGGTCTCTGGCTTCATTGGAAGCAAAACCGCGGCGAGGCAAGATGTGTTTTATGGCCTCCTTCTGTTTCTTTACAGTTGAAAACTGTTGAGTGAAGTCCCCAAAAGTGTCGCCACCTTGGGTGATGTGGGTGTCAAGAAACCGATCCTTCTTTGACTACCTTCGTCAATGCAAGGTTAAGCCACAGGTGGCGCTCCTGGACCACTAACGTGGATATTGCCCGACCCAGAGCCTGTGCCGTAACCTTCATAGTCGGTTGCCGAACGCAGATCCTGCAGTAGCTCTGGGTCAGGACTATCCTTGTGCAGGTCTTTCAACGCTTTGGCCTGGTGTACAGCAGGTTGGTGGAGGTGGCTAGGTCAGGAGCAGTGTAAACTCCAGAGATGAGATAAACTTACATGCTTTGGACAGGAGCCTTGGCCAATTCCTGCAGTTGCCGTCGTTTTGCGGGCATAAATGCACCTCAATCACATGCTCAACCTGTGGAACGTCCCAGAACCACCACACCACCCCACCATCGAAGGTAATGAGGACGGAGGAACCAGCGAAGCGTGTTTTGCCTGAGAACTGCACTTTCCATGTCTTATGCTGAGTTCACACTGCATGATTTTAGCCCAGATTTTCACTAGGCAACAGGTTTTGCGAGCTCGCCAACAAATGCCCGAAATCATAGGCAAATCGGTGCTCGTTCACACGAGTGATGATCACGCAGTGTGAATTATCAAAGACGTGATTTGAGAGAATCGCAGATGAGTCGCTGACGCCCGTGAGATATTTGGCATGCTAAAAATCTGGACCTTGAAAATCCTGCTGTGTGAAATGTGTTCTGACTAAAAACTACATCAGTGACCTACAGCCAATGAGACCTACAGGGCAGCAAGGTGTTCGGGGAGGAGTTGTAGACCAGAATATCAGTATTTTAATAGATATATTTACAATCATATCAAACAGAAATAAAGCACAAACATTTGCTTGACCAGCAGCAACAGCAGCACATTGCAAAATGATTGATTTACCCCAACTCTCTTTGCAGAACACACAGTCCTTGCTCCCCGCGTCTCCCCAACCATTTCCTTCTGCATATGTTTCTTTCTTTTTCTTCCTTTCGTTGCAAAATCAGCACACAGTCAATTTGGATCGCAAGCTTCTTGCGGACTATCATTTTTAATAACAATTTCAGTCTTGCGCGAGAACTCGGGTCTCACGCATTGATGATTGTGCGTTATTTCCTTATCACTTCTCGTGTGTTTAGTTGTGAAACGTAGTTTGTGGACCAGACAGAAGTCGGCGATTCTTTCTTTTGTATAAGGTCATGCAATGTGTGCATGTGTATGTCCGGGGGTGTGGCTTGGCATGCAAATTACACACACCAATTCCATTGGCCTTTTCCTGATACTGTCAGGGGTGATTGGGGCTCCCAAGAATGACCCCCTGAGTGTCTGTTCGACACCATGCCGAACATGACTGACAGAAAGGGAACTACAGTTTTCCTGCACTAATACTTTCAGTTCCACTCGTTTGCGCACTGTCTCGAGGACAAGCCCACAACAGGGGGAGTATCATGCATTTCATGAATACTCAACCGACTGGGATAGTTTCCAATGGGAAATGAAAATTACACAAAACCGAAAATTACACAAAAATGAAAATTACACAAACCGGCTTTATCCGAAACTGAAGAAAGGATTGGTAGGCAGCAGAACTAAACAAAATCAAATCAAAATCAATATAGCCTACTTGTAAAATATCAATTTGAATGTACAAGCAAGTAAAATCATTATATATGAAATTAATTTTATATGTATTTTATATGCATTACTAGCTTATGTGTGTCTATATGTGAATGAGCTTACAGGAGTTTCTTCATCAATATGGGCATGTGTTTTCGAAAATAAACTCTCTTACAACACTTTTCACACACTCTCTCTCTCTAGCTTATTTAGATGCAAAGGTAATGTCTCCATGACACAACAAAACCATCCAAAAAAGTATTTTTGCTTGTGTATTTAAGTTTTAATTTTATTTAATCTGTGTCTGATTTTATCTATTACAGATTTTTACAAGACTGTACAGGAACAGTGAGTGCATGTTTTAAAGCTTTTACAACAAAGACATTAATAGGCTTAATGTTATTATAAGTGATAACAGAAGTATGAATGAATCTAGACTTTAATGCTTTGATTCTTAATTAAAGCTTCGCCAAAACCAGTGGCCTGACGCAAACTATTAAACACTATAACTTCCACTGTTAGCAACTTACATTAAAAAACAAAAACACACGCTTAATAATTTACATTTGAGGTATAACAAATTTTGATCAACAGAATTATATAGATGATCATTTTCAAAAGATTTATTAGTTTTGGAATTATAGATTTTAACTTTAATGTCAACTATAGATGAGTGGATCCAAACCCCAGGAAAGGTAATTCTGCTTTTTATTAAGACTTTAATGTATTTAAATTCTAAAATCAAAATATATGAAATAGCAGTATGTTAAACTCAGCACTGGTCTGTCTGTCTCCGCAGTGGTTCAGTGAGAATCGGACACTCTCTGAATAAAAACGAGGAGGAGTTTGTAGACAATAGAAGAAAAGATGTTCTACAAAGTCTGAAGAAAGTTAAGATACACTGCAGTGAGGTAAAACCTAATTGTATAGGTTACTTTATATCTGTCTGGCTATCAATTTTTCTTAGAAATTATGTTGTAAATGATCAACCTCAAATGTTTGTGAAGTCAAACTGTGTGTGTTTCAGAATGAGGTGCCAAACATTGCATTACTGGGATCTGGAGGAGGAGAAAGGGCCATGGTGGGTTTGCTGGGATCCCTGGATCAACTCCAGAAAGCAGGTCTTCTGGACTGTGTGCTTTACCTGAGCGGAGTCTCTGGATCCACCTGGTACACACACACACACACACACACACACACACACACACACACACACACACACACACACACACACACACACACACACACACACACACACACACGGGTTGAATGCCATTAATGAGAGCATATGTTGTTCCTCTGAAGGTGTATGGCCTCCTTATATCAGGAGTCAGACTGGTCCACCAAACTAGAGACTGTGGAAGAAAAGATCATCCAGAGACTCAACGGTCCTGCCGTCAGTTGGGGAGATGCTTATGACAAACTGAAGAAATATTACCATAAAGACATATTCAGCTTGACTGACGTCTGGGCAACGATGTTCATTACAAATTATGTGAAAGAGGTCTGTAACTATTCATAATACAATCCTGTATGATCTTAATGAGCTTCTCACATTCAGTCAAAAATTTTTTTTAGTAGGTTATTGAAATGTACGACACACTAGGGGCCCTATTTTTGCGCTCTGAAACGCAAGTATCAAACGCGAAACGCAAGTAGCTTTGTGGGCGGATCCCGGGCGATGTCGCTATTATACCGGCTGGATAAACGACTCCTGCGCCCGACGCAAATCTAACATGTGTCGGTCTGAAGTCGCTTCATTATTCATAGGTGTGGTTTGGGCGTAACGTGAAATAAACCAATCAGAGCGTCCTCTCACATTCCCTTTAAGAGCCGGCGCACTTGTTCCACGGCGGATTGCTATTATAACGGCGGGTTTGCCGGCGCACGCCAGGAGCGATTCACAGCCGAGGAGACCGACGTTCTCGTCAGGGCCGTAAAACACAGAGAAGTGACATTGGGGATGATGGAGAAACACACACACATTAGCTTCGGTTAAACAGGCGTATAATAATTTGGGTAAATGTGTATCTAGATTTATGCCTATTTTTTTCACATCTTCATGGACACAACAATGATTTCCCTCGTGTGTTAATATTTTTCCTTGTAATAATGATTTGCAAAAATGAAAACTGCTGCGTCTGTTTAGATTAGAGAATCAAAGTGTGTGTGCGTTGCATGCCCCCTTAAAATACTGTAGCACTATCACGCAACGCGCCACTGTCTTTAGACTCGGTTTTTCCTGGTCAGTGGCGGAATTGCTTTTTAAAACTGCAAAATATCACCAGGGAACGTTTGCGCCGGAACACACTCCTCTTTTCACTGAACCGCCCCCCCGAGCGCAAGTTCATTCCCTAATTTACGTCTGTGGAGGGAAAAGTCGCTGTGCGCGGGTGCAAAATAGGAATGATACATGCGTCGGTGTACAAAGTCAATTGCGCTGGGTGCAAGATAGGGCCCTAGATATGATTTTGTAAGTAACTTTCTCATAATTATTAGCAGGGCAAACCATAATAACACGCAGTGACATCAGCTGGTTAAAGCTGTGTAAATGAGAGAACACAGCGGTTTATGTATATATTTAATTATAATTAATACATTTAATAATGAATATAATTAAAGTAAAAATATTTTAAATATTATATTAGCTCATTAAATGCAAAGAAATTATTCTCTTCAGATAGACGAACACACACTCTCAGATCAGTGGGACCAGAAGAGAAAAGACCCGTTTCCCATCTACACAGCGATCGACAAGCAATGCAAACAGAACAAAGATGGAGGTCTGTGTGTGTGTGTGTGTGTGAGAAAGACAGACAGACTTAATGTGTTTGTTTCAGCTGTTATATAGATGTTCTCTTTCATCTCGTGTTCGAGATCCACCTATGGGAAGATCATCCGTACCTGACCTCTGCAGAAGTATCCAATTGCACCAAGTCTGGCTAGACAGACAGAAGCGTGCAGCCAATGCCAGGTAAGACCCCGCCCCCTTACCTGAGGGCATCTCCAGGAGGACATGTCATTCAGATCATCCTCCGCCGGACGTGATTGTCTCGCTCTCCACTTCAGCCGTGTCATCCTGCAAGCCGCCCACATTAGGCTGTCCGCCTTTTGTCTCGCTCGTTCCCTCTGTCACGGCTGCAAACCATTGGGATTTTACTGCCAATATTCACTTTGAATATTCACTTTTATTCGCAAGAACTGTACACAAACGCACCAGCATAACTCACTCGCTCGTTTCTCTCTATCTGGCCTTTTTCCGAACTCATCGCCTTAACCCTATAACTACCGGTGCAAATAAAACAGAAATTTCACTACAATTATAAAGAGTCTGTGCGCTACAGTAGGCCTTTTTCTTTGATTACTTGCACTTATTGTTTGCACTTAATAAGATTAAGAGAAAACTGTTATTTATTTTTGTTTTGTTTTTATTTCTATGTTAAATTTGTGGAAAGGATTTCAATCAGGATGTCAAACACAGCCTCAGTCAGAAGTTCTGAAGCTCATGTACAGTAAGGTCTGAAGAGAATCATGTGAAATCATACAGGAGAAAAGCCAGTCAGTTAAGTTTGTGGCAAAACCTTTTACAGTGCTTGTATACTGTTGTTTTTCAATGCATATGATAATTAATACTCATAAAGTAGAACTGAAATGACATTTATGAGAAGATTATTAGTTAAAAGATTTCAAAATGCACCTGCAGACTATTTTTCTAGTCATGAACTTTGTCATTGGGGATTTCTATAAAATATTGTGCAAAAATCTTGTCTCATCTCGTTCTCGTGAATCCAATCTCGCGTCTCGTGAGATAAGTGTCTCGTCATTTTTGTTTGTTTCTGAGTTGTTCCTGAGTGGGAGCTCTCCATGGAGCTGGAGGCTCTGTCTCAATATCCTTTTGAGCCTCTGGGAAGTATTTCCCTAAAGCTGCTGTCTTTTAAGAAGCCTTGGCGTCAGCTAAACGTGTCCGTGAGCTGCATGCACTCTCGGTTCATTCCTCGTGCACAAAATTCTCTCTTAGTGCAGATAAGGTTTTCCTTAAAATCCGGCTTTCATGCCTAAATGCTTCCCTGCGTTCACATCGGAGGAATTGTTGGAATTGTCCGCTTTTCACCCTCCACCTTTTTCCTCCATGGAGGATCAGAGGCTCTGTGTCCTATACAGACATATATGGCCAGGACCAGTGCTTTCCGGAAGAGCGACCAGCTCTTTATTTCATGGGTGCCCCCTCACAGAGGGAGTCCCATATCTAAGCAACGCCTCTCACATTGGCTTGTGGATGCTATAGCTTTGGCATTTGAATTGAAGGGAGTGCAGCCCCCAGGGGACATCACAGCTCATTCCACAAGGGGCTTTGTTTAGGAGAGTGTCATTGCAGGACATCTGCTCTGCTGCCAGTTGGGCTTCTCTTCATACCTCTGTGTGTTACTACCGGCTGGATGTCACCACAACCTCGGTAGCACATCCTGTTTTGGTGCTGGGGTCTTCTTAGCCCTTCCCTGCGACCCTCCTTTTTCTTTTCCGATTAAAAGCGCACATTCCTGTCACCAAACATAAATCACATAAGCATATGTTGCTGGGATTATTTTCGTGTGTGTGCCACGTACAAGTTTCACGTCCTGCATGTGCACAAGAGTTATGTGTGTACGTCAGGATTGCAGGTCCATGTTATGGGACGTGTCAGGCACCGCCTCCCTGGGGCAACCGTCCTTTTCTCTGGCTTACAGAACCTCAATGTGAGTGTATTGGGAAATTGGGGAGCTGTCCATGTCTCTACCATAGGTGTCGTAACCCCGGTTCTCTTGCAGCACGAGAAGCGAATATACTTACTGGAGAACAGTAGTGCATGCAGGCTTTATATGCCCTCAGGTAAGGGGGCGGGGCCTTACCTGGCATTGGCTGCACGCTTCTGTCTGTCTAGCTAGACTTGGTGCAATTGGATACTTCTGCTGAGGTCAGGTACGTATACCCTTCCCATAGGTGGATCTCTCCACTCGATGTTTCAGAGAACTGGGGTTACGACAGTAATCTATTATTTCTGTCTGCAGACCCCTGGTTTGAGTTCACTCCATATGAAGCCGGTTATTCCCTCACTGGAGCGTTTGTGGAGACATCCAGCTTTGGCAGCAAGTTTGAAAATGGCCGTAAGATCAAGAACCAACCTGAGATTGACATGCTGTACCTGCAAGGTAACAATCTCTGTTTTAAAGGAGAGTTTATTCATATTTATATTATCAACTTCTACAGATTGTCTATTGTACATTGACCTGAATTAGAGAATAGTCCAAAATTGATCAATAGTCTCTGGGATGTATATTGATCTGGAGATCAGGGCTGTCAAAACTGAAATATAAACATTACAGTTAGAAATGTTAAAAATCATTTAAAAAGCAATTTCACAATAAGAAATACAATAAGCTACTTAACAATAAGAGCTTAAATGATAACTTTATGCATCAGACTGTTTGATGATACATGATACAATGATACATTTTTGTTTATTGTAAACACTTTTAAACTTAATTTTATTTTTCTGCAGCTCTGTGCGGCAGCGTTTTAGCCGATGGAGACGAGGATAAGAAATTCCTCTGGGAACTAATAAAAGGTGCAACTTAATTTCTTCTCAGGATTTAGTTCTGTCTAAAGTCGACAGTCATTTCATTATCATGTGAACCTTAATTCCATTTAATCCCCCCCCCCCCCCCCCCCCAGATTTCTTTCATAATTTCCTGCTTAAAAGCGAAACAGGGATGTTTGAGGAAATGAGTAAAGGTAAAGCATTTCTTGATCAATCAAGTTGATCAATCTTTTGTGTCTAATCTGTTCATGAAAATCTGCTGATTGTAAAAAGTTGTAAAACTCTTTAAAGATAAAAAATAATAGTAAGCTATAATGATGATTATCACCAGAAAACACCTGATATCTGAATGTCATAAATTTGGGGATGGAAAGAAATTTAGCACATGTTTGTTCAATATGTGTTTTGTTCAGAAGACAAATGTCACCAGGTGCTCATGGATCTCGTGGACATGAATCTCTCTGTTTTGAATGGCATCGATCCGTCTGCTCTCGATGAATCCATCAGAACTAAGCTGAACGGTAAGATTTTTCTAAAGTGTGCTAGAAAATGTATGTTTAATGGATTTTCTGCAACACTGAAACAAGCTAATTGATGAAACCACTAATATGGATAAATTAATATGCAAAAACATCCATTTTGGCCAACAAAAACTCTTAAAAAATGTTTTTTATCTGCATCAGATAACAAGAACTCAATCATATTCCCCTTTTTTCACAGAGATCTCTGAAGGCAAACATCAGCTGAGTTTTCAAAAGAAAAAACTGAATCTCACTGATAAAGAAGCTGTAAAACAGTATATGAAACAATACACTGAGGATGTGTGTAATGATTTGAGTCGTTGCTGTAATTTCTGGCCTTTTTCTGGTAGGTTGAACTGTCTTTACAATGTGTTGATTTGTATAATGTACTATACTTATTGATTTTCTAGCCAGATTAATGCATAAACCGAATGTGCGTTACTCTAAGCTTCCATAAAGCTTAAATTAGCTTCAACAAAACCGGTTTTAACAGACTGATGCCACAGACGAACCATTAGACATTCAATGAAGTACTTTAAATCTGAAGAAACTATAATGAAGCATCAAAACCTTTTCTTTCAAAAATAGTCAACTAAAAACATACTGTATTCAGAATTTAAAACAACATCAGAATATTTACTGAATATAAGAACCACTGTATTTGTTTTACAGATCTTTGGAAGAGTATTTTTGATTGCATTGTTCAGTGGATCTGGGGCAGGAAATATAACTTTCTTCACAACATGAAAGGTGAGAACAGAAACTCATCGACAGATGACTTGAAATTCATTATGAATAATATAATAATGCTGTGATCTCTCAGATAAAGATGTGCCCTCCACTCTTCTGGAAAGTGAGACGAGAGACTATGAAGATGGAGGACTGTTGCTCAACTCACCCTACTTCTCAGTGCTGAGAGAAGAGAGAGACATCGACCTCATCATTTCTCTGGATTTCAGTGACGATAATGATCCTTTCACGGTAGTATACGCACAGAGAATTCACTCATAGAAGTTCATTTAAAGAAATGAATCCCCTAGAAATCATCATTAATTCCCTCTCTTGTCGTTCCAAACCCGTGACTTGTTTCTTCTAGAACACAACAGGAGATTTTTGTTAAATAATCTTGCTGCTTTTTTCCTCATGACATTCATAGTGACCACCAGAATTCACACTTACCAAAAATGTACAGGATTTTAAACAAATTAACAGATAATTAGAAATATGTTTTGTTTTAGTTCTCTGAGAATGTTAGTTTCCATTGTTATTCATTACTTCCTCATCTGTTCGTAGTTACTCTGTCTGTGTATTTAAACTCTCAGTTTTCTCTGTTCATTGTCTCGTGTTGTCTTAGTTTTAACTTGGTTGATGTCTTTATTTTCCTGTGTTCTCCTGCGTGCCATGAGCATTATTATTTAAAGGGATAGTTCACACAAAAATGAAAATGAGCCCATGATTTATTCACCGTAAAGCCATCCTACAGTAGGTGTATATGACATCCTTCTTTCAGATGAATGCAATCGGAGTTATATTAAAAAATGTCCTGGCTCATCCAAGCAGTATAATGGGAGTGAAGGGGCAATATTTTTTTTTAAGTCCATACAAGTGCATCTCTCCATCATAAAAGTTCCCCAAACGGCTCCGAGGGGGTTAATAAAGTCCTTCTGAAGCGAAGTGTTGCATTCTTGTAAGAAAAATATCCATATATCGACCGTACTTTGACTTATCGCAAAAGAGAAACACTTGACGATGTATGTGTCTCTCGCGGTTTAAACAAACAGGACTGGGCAACTGCGTTTGTCATTACATTGTGCGTCAAGTTCAAGGGTTAGTCTTTTGGCGTAAGTCGATGTGTACGGCCGTCTGCCGGAGGCTAGTTATAAAGTCGATAAAGTTTTAAATATGGATATTTTTCTTACACCAACACAACGCTTCGCTTCAGAAGGCCTTTATTAACCCCTCGAAGCCGCTTGGGAGACTTTTGTGATGGATTGATGCACTTGTATGGACTTCAAAAAAATTGTGCCTATTCACTCCCATTATAATGCTTTGAAGAGCCGCGAAAGTTTACTCCGATTGTATTCGTCTGAAAGAAGAATGTCACCTAGGATGGCTTCAGGGTGAGTAAATCATTTTTGGGTGAACTATCGCTTTAAGACTTGTTCTAGTAGTTTCCTCTTCGTACGATTCATAACCACCAAGACACCTGACAACATCATTTAAACAGATAAAAGAAAACCATTTAAAAATAAGTGCATGGGTTTTCATGTAATCATATTATGATACCCAAAGTGTGCTGTCCATTAGCATTCCCATTTATCTCAGAGGGGGGTTCTCATCCTGACAATTTCAAACAATAATTTCTTAAATTTAAACAGTCTAACCTTTTTAATCAAACAATAACAAGCTGCTTTTCCACTACAGACAGTGAGGGAAGCTGCTGAGACGTGCAAGAAACTAAAAATCCCTTTCCCTGAGGTCAACATTCCTAATAATGACATAATAAAACCGCAGGACTTCTATGTGTTCAAAGGCCAAAACACTCCAACCGTGATACACATCCCTCTCTTTAATGTGGTCAACTGTGGAGGCAAGTTATGATCTAACAATGCCCTGAATAAAACAATACAATGTTCTGATTTAAGTGTGTTAATGTTTCTTCAGATGATTTTGAGGAGTGCAAGGAAAAATATCACACTTTTCAAGGTCCTTACAGCGCTGAGATGATCACTGATCTGATGGAGATCGCTGGAAAAAACATCACAAACAACAAAGTCAATCTGGTGAAGCAGATTCATCTGGCCGTACGGCCAAAAAAGACACAAAATAATGAATAATAAATATCAGAGTGTGGTGTGTTCTGAAATGATGTGGCAAAGTCCTCACTTTTTGGTTTAATGTTTTTTTTTTAAGGTAAATTCTTGTTCCAGTTACACTAAATGACGACACATTTTTGGAATGTGAATGAAAATGAAAGGCGGAATTTATTGTGTGAACAGAGCAATAGGCCAATCAGACAATATTCACAGCAGCGCCATCTTCGATTTTTAAAGGGAATGAAATTGAGACTGTGAGGGAGACATACATCTCTTCAGTGGGTTGTACTGTTATTTAATGTGTTTTTGCTGATGAAAAACGGCAAAATAACTTTCCAAGAAATTTCATTAGTCAAAAAACATGAGCTGCAGAAAATTATAAGTGACATAGGACCTTTATACAGCTTTTTACAGCGGATACCATTGAAAACATTGTAAGTCTCCCAGAGCTTTGCTTTTATTCGTCCTGGCACTGCTCTGAAAAAGGTCTTTAGGCCAATCATTATATTTCTTTTTTGATAAATATGTTAAACATATTAAGCATGTCTTCAGTCTTTTCATTAAGCAATAAATTGCGAATCATTAATAATCAAATCAACCACAACACAGACTGATTTACAACTGTGATTGCCAATAAAAAAGTAATACTTTGTTTCTGTTTTAATGAATTAATAAACTGTTCTCTTAAAATAAGGTTTTGTCCTGGTCATTTGATATCAAACAGCACAAATGCTCATTTTAAAACTGATAGTTATGGACTTGGATGCTGATTGGACAATTTAGAGTTCCAGTGTTTAATCTTATAACGTTTACCTTTTTTCTAGTATTTTGGACATACAGTATTTGAGGAGGCCCACCGTCCTTCTCTCTGAGTGTGTCAGAATCAATCCATTTCACAAGAATCTTCTCTCACAATGACAGCTGTTGTAGACAATGATTGATGTTATAGACAAGCACCTGATCCAAAGGAAAATACTTTTCAAAGTAATTATCAGATCTTCAAACTTTCATTTGAAGTCTAGGAGGTTTCAAATACTCCCCCTATCAGCCACTGGTTAAACAAATTGGTAGCCCCACCCCAAACTCAGAGATGGCTGTAGAGGTGGATGAGGAGCTGGTGAAGACCTTGAAAAAGACAGAGATGTCAGATGAAGGGACAAGGGTGGAGTAGATGGTAGAAGCATTCATGGAGGAGTGGCCGGTGTTAGAGCCCATGGAGGAGTGGCCGGTGTTAGAGCCCATGGAGGAGTGGCCCATGGAGGAGTGGCCGGTGTTAGAGCCCATGGAGGAGTGGCCGGTGGAAGAGCCCATGGAGGAGTGGCCGGTGGAAGAGCCCATGGAGGAGTGGCCGGTGTTAGAGCCCATGGAGGAGTGGCCGGTGTTAGAGACCATGGAGGAGTGGCCCATGGAGTTGTGGCCCATGGAGGAGTGGCCGGTGTTAGAGCCCATGGAGGAGTGGCCGGTGTTAGAGCCCATGGCGGAGTGGCCGGTGTTAGAGCCCATGGCGGAGTGGCCGGTGTTAGAGCCCATGGAGGAGTGGCCGGTGGAAGAGCCCATGGAGGAGTGGCCGGTGGAAGAGCCCATGGAGGAGTGGCCGGTGTTAGAGACCATGGAGGAGTGGCCCATGGAGTTGTGGCCCATGGAGGAGTGGCCGGTGTTAGAGCCCATGGAGGAGTGGCCGGTGTTAGAGCCCATGGCGGAGTGGCCGGTGTTAGAGCCCATGGAGGAGTGGCCGGTGGAAGAGCCCATGGAGGAGTGGCCGGTGTTAGAGCCCATGGAGGAGTGGCCGGTGTTAGAGCCCATGGAGGAGTGGCCGGTGGAAGAGCCCATGGAGGAGTGGCCGGTGGAAGAGCCCATGGAGGAGTGGCCGGTGTTAGAGACCATGGAGGAGTGGCCCATGGAGTTGTGGCCCATGGAGGAGTGGCCGGTGTTAGAGCCCATGGCGGAGTGGCCGGTGTTAGAGCCCATGGAGGAGTGGCCGGTGGAAGAGCCCATGGAGGAGTGGCCGGTGGAAGAGCCCATGGAGGAGTGACCGGTGGAAGATCCCATGGAGGAGTGACCGGGGGAAGATCCCATGGAGGAGTGGCCGGTGGAAGAGCCCATGGAGGAGTGGCCGGTGGAAGAGCCCATGGAGGAGTGGCCGGTGGAAGAGCCCATGGAGGAGTGGCCGGTGGAAGAGCCCATGGAGGAGTGGCCGGTGTTAGAGCCCATGGAGGAGTGGCCGGTGTTAGAGCCCATGGAGGAGTGGACGGTGTTAGAGCCCATGGAGGAGTGGACGGTGTTAGAGCCCATGGAGGAGTGGCCGGTGTTAGAGCCCATGGAGGAGTGGACGGTGTTAGAGCCCATGGAGGAGTGGACGGTGTTAGAGCCCATAGAGGAGTGGCCCGTGCTAGAGCCCATGGAGGAGTGGCCGGTGGAAGAGCCCATGGAGGAGTGGCCGGTGGAAGAGCCCATGGAGGAGTGGCCGGTGTTAGAGCCCATGGAGGAGTGGCCGGTGTTAGAGCCCATGGAGGAGTGGCCGGTGTTAGAGCCCATAGAGGAGTGGCCCGTGCTAGAGCCCATGGAGGAGTGGCCGGTGGAAGAGCCCATGGAGGAGTGGCCGGTGGAAGAGCCCATGGAGGAATGCAGGAGTGCAAGAGTGCAGCAGATGCCCGGAAGACCGTGGCGATGGTGTGGGGACAACTGACCCAGGGGGAGCCGGTAGGACGAGGGAGACGGGTGGAGCCGAAGGGCCAACGGTAACGGGCAGAGCCAAAGAGACAAGGAGCCAGTGCGGAGCCGATTGGTCGACGGTCTGAGGTGGAGCAGAGGGCTCAGAGTGATGAGGCAGAGCCAGGGAATCTCCATGCCATGGCAGAGCTGGTGACTAGAAGTCCCAAGGTTAATCCAGGTTGTATGGCAGAGCCATTGGATGTGCCGAGTGAAACCAGCGGAGGTGGGGTCTGCAGTGGGCTGTGGCTTAATCTCTGCAATAGGCATGGCTCTGGGGGCTAGATGTTGGCGGCAGGATCCTCTTCTACCTCGCCCACTGTAAAAGAAGATCATTCCACCCATTAGTCCAAGTTGATATACTCAGCTAGCGTCCAGCAGGAGTTCTCTCTGTATCACCATCTGGCTCTCGTTGTCGAGTCCGGCCTAGAACCCCTCCATGAGCGTGATGTAAAAAAATAAAAATAAACTTTGTGTCCCCTGGGGGCTGGTGAGAATTCCCCATCTGGGCTACGTTTATGGAAGCAATCTCTATTCTTTTTGGGTCTGGTATTCTGTCACGATCTGGTCCAGATGAAGATGATGAAAACATTCAAACAAGTTTCAATAAACAAAAAGGTTCTTTGATAAAACAAACTAAGGTGATCCAATGCAGGAAGGCAATGTAACAGAGTGTTTTACGCATACACAAACAATACCAGACAACAACTGAGTGAAAAGGAGGAACTTAAATACACAAGGTGATTGAATGACAAACAGGTGGTAACTCATTCATCAGAAACCATAGTAACAAACGAGGAGCGGGAACCTGGAACAAAGGGAAACAGGCAACTGATAGAAACAATAAGAAAGTTCATGAAACGAAACAGAAACTATATAGTAGGTGAAAAACTGTGTGACAAAAAACTCATAAAAGAGTAGTCAAAAGTACCTGGATGACCTACTACTTCTGGCGAGATTCTATGCATGCGATGGACACTTTACTATCCCATGAGGCCAAGGGAGAGGGTTTGTGAATGGCAGTGAAGCGATGCAACTTACACTGGTAGGTCACATGATAATGACAACATGGTGAAGGTAGTATTCATACTACACACATTCATACTATATAGAATGTTTTAGCTGTCGTGTATGAGGTTCCATTTGTGCCAAAAATGTGTCGCCTTCTTTGTGCTTCGTACTATACATTTGTCCTCATTGCCTAATTGTTCAGATAAATTAGTATGTGTATGTGTATGTTCTCTGTTTATAGCGTCTTTACTGTCATCTTTCTGTCCTCTTAATCTGTCGTCTTGTTCTGTTGTTCTTACTGTAGTCCTGTCGTTTATGGAAGGGTGTTTAAAAAAATGTGTTGGGCATCAGAAGGACGACAGAAAATTGGTCGTCGTCAAAGACATTGTTTAATTAAAACAAAAAGAGACAGAAAAACTTTTTCAGTGTGAATGGCCCCTGTATTCACATGACACAACACTAGTTTAATTTTCTCAGTTACCTCTCAAAAAGTAGCCGTACAATTCATTTCAATCAATTGTAGGTAACAGTGCACAGGAAGGAACGTGTTAGTTTCACTTCGTTTTCTGAAGTTGGTTCTCGATGTTGAGGGATCGACATCCTATTCATTCATTCCTATTCAAGGTTTTCTTTTTTTGAGGGAAATATTTTCTCCACATTAAGGTGTTAAGGAGGAATCTGTATTCAGCTAATGTAGGATCATGCTCCTTGTAAATGGGTTGATCCCCATCCCCATGCTACTTGTCGGAGCGGGAATGGTATGGTTGTATTGTGGTTAGAAAACCTCTGTTGATCTCATTAGTCTGGTTATTCTTGGAAGCCGGGGGATTCTTGCCTCATATGCTCCCTTCGGCTTGTGTTCAGGTCTGGTTATATGTAGAGATGCTGGTTCAGTTGCTAGATGTAGTGCTAAAGACTTGTCTGGGGCTTATCTATAATCTCCCCGGGTAGCTCTGCTCTTAGGGACTCTGGGCTGTCCTGCAGCTGTGGCTCGGACTGGTTTAATGCAAGAGTACAGAGTCAGAAATGGTTGACCATAGAGGCTTCAGGGTTTTTTCCTAGCGCACATAAAACTGAGCTTCTAGGGAGCAAGGCTGTGGTGTGGCTGGTTCGTTTAAGTCATTGATCTCATCAGTAGTGATGGTGAAATTAAGCTTTGTGAAGCACCGGGGCTTTCCCCCTCGATGTATCGTAAAATGGTTCATTACTCGAAGCCTTTCAAGACGTTCTGAAGTGCCTGTAGGGCCTGAAGTGCCAACTAGTCTCTCCCCTGTGAAGGATCCCTTTACCACTCTACAGATAAAGCGTTGTCGGGATAATTTCCCGAATTCGTGTATCTACCCTGAAGTGATACAATTCTGTAAAAAAAATTTTTTAAAAGGCCAGACAAGTAGTTTAAGACTTGGTTTGTAGGGAATTACAAACCTGCGCACATATATTCAAATGCGCATAACTATAGAATTAATTATTAATGCGCACGTGAGTGCCATCAGCGTTTCTCACAGGTTTGCGTTTAAAGTCTGAGTAGAGAGAACGGTGTCGTCTTAGCGGCCCCTAATAACTAATGACCGTTGCGACGGAAGTTAATCAATCAAAACTAACTTTAGCTGGAAAATATATTTATTCAAGAACCGCTATAAAGCCAAAACAATCTGTTACCTTAAATTATCCGTTTATCACTGTAAAGCTGCTTTGAAACAATCTACATTGTTAAAAGCGCTATATAAATAAAGATGACTTGACCTGGTGTCACAGGATGGCACTGGTGGCACATTGCGTCTTTGCGAAGAAGTGACCTCCTTCACCACAAACACGCAACAACCACACACACTTTTCTCACCTGTTGATGCTGCTATTGGAGAAGCGGGTGCACACACAATAACGATAGCACATCGTCATTCATTCACATTCCATACTTCCCCTCTGTTATTCCTTCCGGACATATCACTCCTTCTCATTATTTGTTTGTTTTATGTATTGATTTTAAATTGTGTGTTATATGTTGACGCAACCGGGTTGCTGGGAGCTGCGCCGGCAAACTCAAGGCCAGGTAGCGCGAGCGGTTATGACGTCATCGGACTATGCCGCGCCGGCGCAGTGGACCGGAACCTGGTTAAACCATGTTGGGCCCTATTTTGACGATCTGAAACGCAAGTGTCAAAGTGCAAAGCGCAAGTAACTTTGTGGGCGGATCCCGGCGCTGTTGCTATTTTCCCGGCGGGATAAATGACTCTTGCGCCCAACGCAAATCTAAAAGGGGTTGGTCTGAAGTCGCTTCATTACTCATAGGTGTGGTTTGGGCGTAACGTGAAATAAACCAATCAGAGCGTCCTCTCACATTCCCTTTAAGAGCCGGCGCGCTTGTTCCATGGCGGATTGCTATTATAACGGAGGATTTGCCAGCGCACGCCAGGAGCGGTTCACAGCCGAGGAAACCGACGTTCTCGTCAGGGCCGTAAAACACAGAGAAGTGACATTGGGGATGATGGAGAAACCCACACAAATTAGCTTCGGTTAAACAGGCGTATAATTTGGATAGTAAATGTGTAGCTCAATCTAGAATTTTTTTATTTTTATCTAGATAGATCTTTTTCACATCTTCACGGACACAACAATGATTTCCCTCGTGTGTTAATATTTTTCCTTGTAATAATGTATGATTTGCAAAAATGAAAACTGCTGCATCTGTTTATATTAGAGAATCAAAGTGGATGCGCGTTAACATTATGGCCAAGCACGCGCCCTTAAAATACCATATCCCTAACGCGCAACGCGCCACTGTCTTTAGACTGTTTTTTTCCTGGTCAATGGCGCAATTGCTTTCTAAAACTGGAAAATAGCACCATGGAAGTTTTGCGCCGGAACACGCCTCCTCTTTGCGCTGAAACGCCCCCGCGAGCGCAAGTTCATTCCCTAATTTACCAACGTGAGTCTGTGGAGGGAAAAGTCCGCTGTGCGCGGGTGCAAAATAGGAATGATACATGCGTCGGTGTTCAAAGTCAATTGCGCTGGGTGCAAGATAGGGCCCGTTGTGTCTATATGTGGGGTACCCAAGTTTTAGGTTAAAAGACACACAGTAATTTGAGTTATGGTGGTCTTTTTTATTATGTTATTATGTTAATTGAAATTAGTTTGTATAAAGTTTGTTTTGTTATAAGGTGGGGATATATGTCAATCTGAATGTGGAAGATATCACCTTATGACACTTACCTATTAATGGTGGTGCCTGAGAAAAGGGGCGGAGTCTGGTCTTTAAAAGCAGCAGCCAGACTCCAGAACAGGACTTGTTTACCAAGTCGAGGCAACATGCTACTGCGGAGTTGTGAGCTATACCTATATTGTGGATACTTGTGAGTTTGTGTACATATTCGTCTAGTTTAATCTCTTTGATTTATTTTGTTGTTTTATTTTTGTTGTTTTGTTACTTTGTTTTACGGGACTGTACACTTGTGTATATATACTGTATATATTCAGTGCTGGATTATTGGACTTCCGGGCACTTGTAAATAAATACCACCATACTCTGAAGAGTGCTACGGGTTGAGCCATCATTTTTATTAATTTTTTCGACTGTAACACGTCCGCAGTAGACTCGATGTGACCCAGTTGGGTCTGCCAAAGGTCTACTGCATCACAGTCCTTCAGCACTTAAGCCTGACAAGGTTGTGCTTGCTGACCTTCACAGTGCACAGGCAGGCATTGGTCAGCATGGCGAAGTGGGTATTAACGTCCCCATAGCGTCAGTTACTGACGCAGCGTTGAGTTCCCTTGAAATTGAACGTCTTTGGGTTATGTATGGTATGTGGGTTCCCTGAGGAATCTTGATTTATTTAAATATTTTTCTAAATTTGTTAATGATATTGTAATCATATTGCGTAGTTGTGCTTGGAGTTGATTGTTTTATTTGTGATCATAACGCAGTGAAACATGCTAAATTGTGCAATATAATTTTTGTCCAGGCGGTCATACAAAGAAATTATGAACACATGCATAGACAAGAGAACCAACAAAATATGAATAAATTATAATGCTGTAATCAATGTTTGCTTTTTCCTTTCAGCTTTTTGTTTTCTATGATTTTTTTTATTTGCATAGTAAATTACAACCTGTAGCTATAGTTTGTGTTTAATGGCAAGTAACTGTGTCAGATAAAAAGTTTAGTGTTTTGTTCTTCCCTCACCTTTAAAATATATATATTTTTAAATATATATTTAAAATGATTTTCCTCATATTCTGATGGTTTAATTGAACTTGTATGTATGTTAAAAACCTCTGGACATCACTTTTGACCACTACTGTATGTAGGATATTTTTATTTAATATTTATATTTAAACTGTTTTAAAATGTGTAACATTTTTAACATTTTACTACATTGAACATGATAAAAATAGTTTTTTTATTCTAAAAAAAAAAAAAATACTGCCATTCCAAGCAGAGAATGTTGCACTTTGTTGCTCTCTTGTGGTCATCAAATGCTTTGTCCATTATCTTTTCTTCTTCGTGCATTTTGTCCTTTATATGCATAACAGCACATGTTGTCAGGTTGTACTTCTGAGATGTCAAATTCAAGTTATGGTTCCCTCTTCTGATTCAGATAGCAGATTTCTAGTTTAAAAATATTTTTAAAATTATTCGGCAATTTCCCGATGTCCAAATGATTTAGTCAATTTTATTTGAATTTTTTTTTCCAATTACTTTTATTTATTCTATTCTACTTGTTTTCTTAATCAATTAAATGTATTATTATTAACATATTTTCAATTGATTTTTTGTTGTTTGTTGTTGACTTTTTTTTTTTTGCCCTACTGTATTTTTATTTCTAGTATTTTATTATTATTATTTCTAATTCATGCACCAGTGTTAGCATCAAGCCAAATTCTAGTCTATTTGTTTAACCATCTGAATGGGACATGACATCATTGATTCAGCCAATGAGGTGAGTTTGGGGCGGAGCGACCGGTTTATCAGCTCTCTCTCTCTGTCTCTCTCTCTCTCTCTCTCTGTCTCTCTCTCTCTCTCTGTCTCTCTCTCTCTATGGTTTGTCCAATCAGCATCCAGGACCACAACTATCAGTTTCATAATAATGAGCATTTGTACTGTTTGCTATTAAATGACCAGGACAAACCCATATTTGTAGAGAATTATTTATTAATTAATTGGAACAGAAGCAAAGTAAATACAATATTTTAATCAGCAATCATAGCTGTAAATCAGTCTGTGTTATGGTTGATTTGATTATTAAAGGTGCAGTATGTAAGAATGACAACTGTTGGTCGGAATAGGTACTGCAGTATTATAAAAAAATATCGGAGATCGTGGTTTCTCCCGCCTCCTGCTCCTCAGACTGGACGGCGCTCACTCGGGTTGGACAATGAAAATTGGCAAATTGGCAACGTGCACTGTCACAGACCAAAACAAAAACAAACATTCCAGCCTGGAAATGCACATTTCTAAATAAAATAAGTAAAATAGCTGTAGAAGTGTTTTTCAGAGAAAGGAGTATGTGAACTTAGCATGTTTCCCAAATATCTGCAATATGGCATTTTTATGCTTTAGTAGAGTGAAAAAGTTACATACAGCACATTTAATGATCAGACTGAAACATGCAAAAACTATTTAACATTAAACAGAAAATAAACATAATGATTGGCCTATTGCTCCGTCCACATGTTTTTATTGACATTTCATATGCGTCAAAGATTTATCCACATAAAGTGTAACTGGAATTTACATTAAAACAAACATTGAGGACTTTGACTCCTAGTTTCAGAACGCTGCACACCTCTGATATTTATTATTCATCTTTTGTGT
The DNA here is from genome assembly GCF_949152265.1 of Phoxinus phoxinus. Classification (NCBI taxonomy): domain Eukaryota; kingdom Metazoa; phylum Chordata; class Actinopteri; order Cypriniformes; family Leuciscidae; genus Phoxinus; species Phoxinus phoxinus. Next base: position 2,036,529 of record NC_136878.1, on the reverse strand, counting down.
TTTTCATGGCCAGACGGACCTCCTCCAGCAGATTGTCTTTGTTGTTTGTGATGTTTTTTCCAGCGACCTCCATAAGATCAGTGATCATCTCAGCGCTGTAAGAACCTTGAAACGTGGCATATTTGTTCCTCCACTTCTCAATATCCTCTGAAGAAACATTAACAAACTTAAATCAGAACACAGTTGATATTTCAGTTTTATTCAGGACATTGTAAGATCATAACTTGCCTCCACAGTTGACCACATTAAAGAGAGGGATGTGTATCACGGTTGGAGTGTTTTGGCCTTTGAACACATAGAAGTCCTTCGGTTTCTTTACGTCTCCACTGGGAATGTTGACCTCAGGGAAAGGGATCTTTAGTTTCTTGCACGTCTCAGCAGCTTCCCTCACTGTCTGTAGTGGAAAAGCATCACATTATTGTTGGCTTAAAAGGGTTAGACAGACATTTCGAGTTTAAATTTAAAGTATTGACCAAAATCGTCAGGATGAGAAACCCTTTTTGAGATAAAAGAGAATGCTAATGGACAGCACTCTCTAGGTATTATAAATAAATATGGTTAGATTTGGGGATTTGGATTTAGATTTTTAAATGGTTTTCTTTCTTGTTTTTTGACATACAGCATTTGAAATTATGATTAGTCTAAACTCTGTCACTATGAATGTCATGAGGGAAAAAGCAGATCATTTTATAAAAAAATCTCCTGTTGTAGAAGAATCAAGTCATGGGTTTGAAACGACATGAGAGGGAGCAAATGATGATTTATGAACTTCTATGAGTGAATTCTCTGTGCGTATAATACCGTGAAAGGATCACCATCACTGAAATCCAGTGAAATGATGAGGTCGATGTCTCTCTCTTCTCTCAGCACTGAGAAGTAGGGTGAGTTGATAAGCAGTCCAGCGTCTATATAGTCTCTCGTCTCACTTTTCAGAAGAGCTGCGGGCACTGCTTTATCTGAGAGATCACAGCATTATTATATTATTCACAATGAATTTCCAGTTAACATCTGTCTATGCGTTTCTGTTCTCACCTTTCATGTTGTGAAGAAAGTTATATTTCCTGCCCCAGGTCCACTGAGCCATGCTATAAAAAATACTCTTCCAAAGATCTGTAAAACAAATACAGGTTCTTATATTCAGTAAATATTCTGATGTTGTTTTATATTCTGTATATGTTTTTAGTTGACTATATGGTTTTTTGGAGACATGTTTCATGATAGATTATTCAGCTTTAAGTATATATTTGGACGTCTAAAGGTTTTGCATCAGTCTGTTAAAAACATTTTTGTTGCCCTAGTAAAAAAAAAAACCCTATACCAAAATATATTTAAAATACATTTATTTCATAAGGATAATTTAAAACCATTAACATATTTCTTGACATATCGCTTAATACTTACTTATATAAAATATAATTCAACTTTATTTGGAGTATTTCTTTATTTCTCACAGCACGTTTCTTAATATTATGCCTAAAATGTGTTTTAATATCATTATTAATAAGGATTGTATGATTGCTGTATAAAATCAGTTTTTAAATGCATGATATTTAAAGTGTACTTACAGTATACTTGCAATTGTTCCACTTTAGCACAATCAAATATACCATGTCTTTAGTTGGACCTCGGCACTATTTCCTCACAATTAAAGTGCATTAAGTACGAAAGTAGTTGTTCTAGTTTAGCAGACTTTAAATATACCAGTTTGGTATTCCAAAAGTACAATTGCAGGGTATTTTTAATAAGAAAATAAATATGTAAATGTATTGTAGTATACTTAGCACAAAAATTATTTCAAATACATTTTAGTGTATTCGTTTTTCAATAAGATGGTGCTATTGTAAGCTTTATGGAATCTTAGAGTAAAGCACTTTGGTTTATGCATTAATCTGGCTAGAAAAATCAAAAATCAACACATTGTAAAGACAGTTCAACCTACCATAATCCATGAAACTGACGCAACGACTCAATCTTTCAAACACATTTTCTATCCAAAACTGTTTTATATCCACGAATGCAAAATCCGCTATTTGAGTACACACAAGTTCGCCTTCAGAGATCTCTGTGAATAGAGGAGAACATGATTGAGTTCTTTTAATCTGAAGCAGGTTTGTGTATCTTGTGTTAATTACAGTTTTTTTGGGGCCAAAAGTGATGTTTTTGCATATTAATGTTTCATCAATTAGTTTGTAGGTTGTTTTACTGTTTAAATGTTGCTGAAAGGCCATTAGAGATACATTTTCTAGCACACTTTTGTGTTTTCTTACTGGCGCTCGTCACTGTACTGATGTATTTATCGTGAGCAGGCGGATCTTCGTCATTCAAAGCCTCGAGATTCATGTCCACTAGATCCATGAGCGCCTGGTAACATTCGTCTATGGATGGGGAGTCTGAATCTTCTGAAGAAATCTCACCTTGAACACAGGGCAAAATATCTTGAATATCAAGTGCTTTCCAGTGCAAAAACAGGAAATTTATGGAGATCTTTCATAGTGCAATTTTTATTCTTTTACTGATTTGGTCATATGATACATCATGTCTGATTGTATCATATGATACAATGTCATCTATACGATGTTGTGATTAGGATTTTGCGAAGACGAAGATGTGCTGCAAGACGGTTCTGGCGGAGAGAGCATGCTCTTCACTGATAGGTGTTCTAACATTATAAAAAACAAGTGAACAGCCAGTAATAAAATGAGAACAAATACACAAATTACAAGCAGAGATGAATACGAAATATCAAAGTTACGAAGTCTAATTCCGGTACAGAAATTCCTAATTAAGCCTAAATGTAAAATAACACCATTTGTTAACTGTAAAAATTAAATGTATAGTTTCATCTTTGTTAAAGCTGTATTTTGTTGTTTTATTAACATTAATGACACAGGCAACAGTAGGAATGTTGGGTTTCTGCTCGGACGAGAAAAAAATGACAAACATCTGGTTTCTTTTTCAACTATGATATAACCGAGAGAATACTTGCAGACAATTTAAGATGAGTCCGTCTTAAGGAAACGCAAAAGAGGAATCAATTCGCTGTTCGAGTCCTATATCGCGCTAGCCTGGTCCTACCAGACTCTCCTACATTTCATCTGTACAGAGAGTCTGGCCACTCTCCATTGACAAGCGTTCACTTCCTTGTAGACGGTCCTCTGTTGAAGTTCAAAACTATTGGATCTGCCCAGAGCCACTCTCGATCTGCCGTAACTAATCGCTAACGTTTGGTCGCAAGTCTCGTGACTTGCGACCAAAAGTCTCGTGACTTGCGACCAACGCGTTCTTCCTGAACGCGTTGTTTGTGTTTGAGCTCCGTCGATTTGATTCAAAATCCGGGATTTCTCTCTTTAAACTCACTTACAACTAATATTTTCTACTTTTTCTCACCGAGAAACACTGACGCTCAAAATATCGTAGTTACAACGCGGACTGTTGAGTAGACGCGTCTCAAACCGATTGACCCAATACCGGTCCGTTACACCTGTGGGTCGGACGGCTGAGCGCGTCTTCTTTACACTCACTTACAAACGAACATTTTCTCGCCTATCGTGCGTCTAACGTTACATCACACCCGTACCATTAAAAAGACAGATTATATCCAAGATTTCAGTTATAAATTAGCGTTAATATTGATAGCATCACTGGTAGCGTCGTTGCTAACTTACTGTCCATCTGTTTAAATGGCGAATATATCAAATGTAACGTTATGTTGTCTACCTTTTGGTGCAGGTGAGGACACATTCGAGCTGCAGGCGGTGCAGTCTGAGCTGGAAGCTGTAGAGAAGCAGATTCACAACCTTTTAGAGAGACAAGCCGAGCTAAGAGACCGGCGTTTAGCTCTTGAAACATCTCGCGTCGATGCACACAAATCAGTTAATAATCCGCAGACTCCGATTGCGTCAACACCGTGCGTCTCTCAGCATTGGTCCCGTGCGCCAAGGCGGTTCTCACAAGTTTCATACACCCCGGCTCCGAGGCGCCGTCACGAAGCTTGGGTTGTTTCGCAGCGGAAGACGCGAAGAATCTCTCCGCCCCTCCCGGTTTTCGAGATTTCCACTCAGAACCGCTTCTCTCCTCTTCGCGAAACGGAACGCGATGCTGTGATTATCGGCGATTCAATTGTTCGGAACGTCCACGCTACGTCAGGTAAAAGTAAGGTGCGTAGCCACTGTTTTCCTGATGACCGTGTTTCTGATATCGCTGCGCGAGTACCCGAGATCTCGAACGGTGACGAGCGCGTCGGAGCTGTCGTCTTGCACGCAGGACTGAACGACGTCAGGCTGCGGCAGACGGAGGTTTTGAAAAAGGATTATAGGAACCTAATCGAGACGGTACGCACCGCATCGCCTGAAATAACGATCATCGTGTCTGGGCCGCTTCCCACGTATCGACAAGGGCATGAGAAGTTCAGTAGATTATTCGCGCTAAATGAATGGTTAATGTCATGGTGCAATGAGTAGAAACTGCTCTTTATAAATAATTGGAATCTGTTTTGGGAGCGTCCTAGGCTCTTCCGCGCTGATGGCTTACACCCAAGTAGAAATGGAGCGGATCTTCTGTCGCATAACATCTCCAAGACGTTAAAGACCGGTTGACTAGTTACCAAAAATCCAAATCACAGTCTCTGCTGCACCAAATTAATTGATATAAATACTAGTGTAGAACATTTAATAGAAACTGTGTCTATTCCTCGTTTAGTGAGATCAAATAATAAATCTACTGTAGGATCTAGGAAAAATCTAATTGTTATTAAAACAGAAAATCTCACTATTAGTGAACAAAAACAATCTCTAAAGCTAGGTCTTCTGAACATTAGATCACTCACACCTAAAGCAGCTATTGTAAATGAAATAGTCACAGATAATAGCATCGATGTACTTTGCCTTACTGAAACCTGGCTTAAACCAAATGACTATTTCGGTCTAAAGGAGTCCACTCCACCAGGATACTGTTATAAGCATGAGCCCCGTCTGATTGGTCGTGGCGGCGGTGTTGCAACAATCTATAGAGATATTCTTAATGTCACTCAGAAAACAGGTGACAAATTTAATTTGTTTGAAGTACTTGTATTAAATGTTACGCTCTTAGATGTAAGGAAAAAATCCCTATTATCTCTAGCCTTGGCTACCGTATATAGACCGCCAGGGCCCTACGCTGATTTCCTAAAAGAGTTTGCAGATTTTCTCTCAGATCTATTGGTCAACGTCGATAAAGCATTAATTGTTGGAGATTTCAACATACACGTAGATAATTCAAATGATGCGTTAGGGGCTGCGTTCACAGATTTATTAAACTCCTTTGGGGTCAAGCAAAACGTCACCGGACCAACTCATCGTCTTAATCATACACTCGATTTAATTATATCATATGGAACCGATCCAACCGATATAGATATCATTCCACAAAGTGATGGTGTCAGTGACCACTTCCTGGTAACTTGTATATTACGGACTACAGTACTATGTCATACTGCGCCGCGTTACCGACCAGGCAGAACAATCCTTCCATCCACCATAGATAATTTCTCAAATTGCTTATCTGATTTGTCTCAGTTACTGCCTAAACCCAAACAAACAGACGAATTAGACGAAGTAACTAGCACTATGAGCACCATTCTCTCTAGAACATTGGATATTGTTGCACCCATTAGATTAAAAAAGGTCAGAGAGAAAAGTAAAGCACCATGGTACAACAATACTACGCATGTTCTAAAGAGAGAAACCCGTAAATTAGAGCGTAAATGGAAACAAACTAATTTAGAGGTCTTTAGAATCGCGTGGAAAGACAGTATGTCACGTTATAAAAAGGCCCTAAAAGCGGCAAGGGCTGAGCATCTCCGCAAACTAATAGAAAACAACCAAAATAATCCAAGATTTTTATTTACCACCGTGGCTAGACTAATAAATAAACAAACGTGACCTGACCAAAATATCCCATTACAGTTTAGCAGTAATGATTTCATGAACTTCATCACTGAGAAAATAGAAAGCATCAGAACCACAATTGTAAACACTCAATCTTCAATCGCGCCTTATAAATCAGCCTCAATTATCACCCCGCAAGAACAATTACAGTGCTTTACAACTATAGAACAAAAAGAGCTAAATAAACTTATCACTTCATCTAAAACAACAACGTGCTTATTAGATCCTATACCCACTAAACTACTAAAAGAAGTGTTACCTGTAGTGGAAGAGCCTCTACTCAATATTATTAACTCGTCTCTATCTTTAGGTCACGTTCCAAAAATATTTAAACTGGCAGTTATAAAACCACTATTAGACCCACATAATCTAGCAAATTATAGACCCATTTCAAATCTTCCATTTATGTCTAAAATATTAGAAAAAGTTGTGTCCGCTCAATTGTGCTCTTTCTTGCAAGAAAACGATATCTATGAAAAGTTTCAGTCTGGATTCAGGCCGCACCATAGCACAGAAACTGCGCTCGTTAAAATCACTAATGATTTACTTTTAGCTTCGGACCAAGGCTGTATCTCAATACTAGTTTTACTTGATCTTAGTGCTGCGTTCGATACTATAGATCACACAATACTCTTAGATCGACTACAAAATTATACTGGCGTTCAAGGACAAGCATTAAGCTGGTTTAGATCATACTTATCTGACCGCTACCATTTTGTCTATTTAAATGGAAAAAAATCGATCATAACTACAGTAAACTATGGAGTGCCGCAGGGATCTGTGCTAGGCCCTCTATTATTCTCAATATATATGCTGCCACTTGGAAATATTATAAGGAAACATGGAATTAGTTTCCATTGTTATGCTGATGACACTCAATTATATATTTCATCACGGCCGGATGAAAACGCTAAATTATCAAAATTGACAGTGTGTTAAAGATATAAAAGATTGGATGACGCGTAATTTTCTTCTATTAAATCCAGACAAGACGGAGGTACTACTCATCGGTTCAAAAAACCGCCCACAAAACCCAGAGGTGTCAAGTAACGAAGTACAAATACTTCGTTACATTACTTAAGTAGAAATTTTGGGTATCTATACTTTACTTGAGTAATTATTTTTCAGCCGACTTTTTACTTCTACTCCTTACATTTTCACGCAATTATCTGTACTTTCTACTCCTTACATTTAAAAAATAGCCTCGTTACTCCTATTTCATTTCTGCTTGTTTTCATTCCCGCTTGTTTTCATTCTGGCTTGTCGTCATTCAAAAAATGGCCAATTATACTACAATAGATCTGAGACCCGCCTCTTGAACACACATCGCTAAACTGATTGGCTTTGTGTTTTCTTTCTAACTTGTGAGAGGCTGTCCGCGCGGCGCGCTGTAGTTACATTTGGTTTGTGCGAAGCGGCAAAACTCCTCCGAAGGAAACCTACTGTAGATGCGGTAAGCGAGGGATAAATCAACAGTTTTGTGCTCAAGAATACGGGGCAAATCGCGTCAAATATTGCTTTGGGGACAGCCGTTTTTACAATATTACCTACTGTATGACAATCGCGGGAAAAGTGGCAAACATAATCGTTAGTGTGTGTGTGTGTGTGTGTGTGTGTGTGTGTGCGTGTGTGTGAGAGAGAGGTGAGAGAGAGTGTGTGCGTGTGTGTGAGAGAGCGAGTGTGTGTGAGAGGGAGACTGAGTGTGTGTGTGTGTGTGTGTGAGAGAGAGAGAGAGTGTGTGTGTGTGAGAGAGAGAGAGAGAGAGAGAGAGAGGGGAGAGAGTGTGTGTGTGTGTGTGAGAGAGAGAGTGTGTGTGTGTGTGTGTGTGAGAGAGCGAGAGTGCGTGCATGTGTGTGTGAGAGAGAGAGAGAGTGTGTGTGTGGGAGAGAGAGAGAGTGTGTGTGTGTGCGCGCAACCATTATAGTGTCAAAATATCCCCACAAAGATGGCAATATCCGAAATCCTTATATGTGGCTGAAACAGGTATACCTGTTATACAGCTATAGCCTAGTGCCTCACAAGTTTTTCAACATTTACATTTTAATATATATAACATTATAGTCATTATGGCCTTAGAATGTTTGAGGAGGGGGGGTGCACTATAGGCCCCTTTGGCGCGGTCTAAGCTTTTGTCCTTAATGGCATTTTTTGCCTTGCATTACTTTTACTTTTATACTTTAAGTAGTTTTGAAACCATGTACTTTTACACTTTTACTTGAGTAAAAAGCTTGAGTTGATACTTCAACTTCTACAGAAGTCATTTTAAACCCTAGTATCTGTACTTCTACTTGAGTAATGAATGTGAATACTTTTGACACCTCTGACAAAACCTCTCACAATACAACTTTAACATAGTAGGATGTCCTGCTACTTTATCCTCTACAGTAAAAGACCTGGGTGTCATACTAGACTGCGACCTGTCTTTTAAAAATCATATTTCATGTTACAAAAACGGCATTTTTCCACCTTAGAAACATTGCTAAGCTACGTAATATGCTGTCAGTTTCTGATGCAGAAAAGTTAGTTCATGCATTCATGACCTCGAGACTAGATTACTGTAATGCTCTATTAGCTGGTTGTCCTGCATCCTCAATAAACAAGCTACAGTTAGTCCAAAATGCAGCCGCTAGAGTTCTTACCAGATCAAGAAAATATGATCATATAACACCGATCTTATCATCTCTACACTGGTTACCTATAAAGTTCCGTATTAATTATAAGGTATTGTTACTGACTTATAAAGCCCTAAACGACTTAGCTCCAGTTTATTTAACGGATCTTCTATCGCCCTATAATCCATCGCGCTCTTTAAGATCGCTAAATTCGAGGCTTTTGGTTATACCTAGAATATCTAAGTCCACCAAAGGAGGGAGAGCATTTTCACATTTAGCTCCAAAACTCTGGAATAGCCTTCCTGATACTGTTCGTTGCTCAGACTCGCTCTCCCAGTTCAAAACTAGATTAAAGACGCATCTCTTTAACCAGGCATTCATATAAATGTTTTAATCTTACAGTTAAATCCGGCCTCTAGTTCATAACCGCCAGAGGAGAACTGGCCCCCGACTGAGCCTGGGTTCTCCCAAGGTTTTTTTTTTTCTCCATTAGGTCACCTGATGGAGTTTTAGGTCACCATTGGGTCACCTGATGGAGTTTTAGGTCACCATTGGGTCACCTGATGGAGTTTTTCGTTTCCTTGCCACTGTTGCCTTTGGCTTGCTCAGTTGGGGATATTCAATTTAATGAATCAATCAATATTACTATTGATTAGCATTACCAAACATGGACGTTTTATTATTATTTTATTTTAATACTGTGAAGCTGCTTTGATACAATCTGTATTGTGAAAAGCGCTATACAAATATTCTTGACTTGACTTGACTTGACTTGACGTATGCCAACTCAAACTAGCGCACAACCTCAACGTTATCGTTCTCGACCACTCCCTCTGTTCGCTGGTTGGACCGGTAAAAAATTGATCAGAGAAAACCCAATAATACACCGCAATCCCAGACGTAGTTCCAGAGAATGTCTAATAATGGGAGAACTGCCACTCTCATTAAACTTCCGGCTTCTGAACTGGTTGCAGTTCCACTCTGGCTCCACATGACGAGTCCTCACAGGACGAGTGCAGAATGAATGCAGGTCTATGGAGCTATACCCCTCAAAATCCACTTTTCTCAGGATATAATTTTTTGTCTAGTAATTTGAATGTTGTATTCGAAAGGAGATGCAAAGAAATTACATATTGCTGGGTGATTTTTTAGAGTCACTTATTTGCTTTAAAAAGTATTTTAAAATGTCAATGACGTCAAACACATCGTACGACCAGAGACACTGCTTTACGGCAATCCTTCAGTCACTGGTGCTTTCAGCTCTGCACTTTCTTTTCCCTCGAGGCATCGACAACACAGCTGATTCAGGTAAACACACAACACAGCTGACACAGGTAAACACACAACACAGCGGACACGAGTAAACACACAACACAGCGGACACAGGTAAACACACAACACAGCGGACACAGGTAAACACACAACACAGCTGACACAGGTAAACACACAACACAGCTGACACAGGTAAACACACAACACAGCTGACACAGGTAAACACACAACACAGCTGACACAGGTAAACACACAACACAGCGGACACAGGTAAACACACAACACAGCTGACACAGGTAAACACACAACACAGCGGACACAGGTAAACACACAACACAGCGGACACAGGTAAACACACAACACAGCGGACACAGGTAAACACACAACACAGCGGACACAGGTAAACACACAACACAGCTGACACAGGTAAACACACAACACAGCGGACACAGGTAAACACACAACACAGCTGACACAGGTAAACACACAACACAGCTGACACAGGTAAACACACAACACAGCGGACACAGGTAAACACACAACACAGCGGACACAGGTAAACACACAACACAGCTGACACAGGTAAACACACAACACAGCTGACACAGGTAAACACACAACACAGCGGACACAGGTAAACACACAACACAGCGGACACAGGTAAACACACAACACAGCGGACACAGGTAAACACACAACACAGCGGACACAGGTAAACACACAACACAGCTGACACAGGTAAACACACAACACAGCGGACACAGGTAAACACAACACAGCGGACACAGGTAAACACACAACACAGCGGACACAGGTAAACACACAACACAGCTGACACAGGTAAACACACAACACAGCTGACACAGGTAAACACACAACACAGCGGACACAGGTAAACACACAATACAGCTGACACAGGTAAACACACAACACAGCTGACACAGGTAAACACACAACACAGCTGACACAGGTAAACACACAACACAGCGGACACAAGTAAACACACAACACAGCGGACACAGGTAAACACACAACACAGCGGACACAGGTAAACACACAACACAGCTGACACAGGTAAACACAACACAGCTGACACAGGTAACACACAACACAGCTAACACAGGTAAACACAACACAGCCGACACAGGTAACACACAACACAGCTAACACAGGTAAACACAACACAGCCGACACAGGTAAACACACAACACAGCTGACACAGGTAAACACACAACACAGCGGACACAGGTAAACACACAACACAGCAGACACAGGTAAACACACAACACAGCGGACACAGGTAAACACACGACACAGCAGACACAGGTAAACACACAACACAGCGGACACAGGTAAACACACAACACAGCTGACACAGGTAAACACACAACACAGCTGACACGGGTAAACACGCAACACAGCGGACACGGGTAAACACGCAACACAGCTGACACGGGTAAACACACAACACAGCTGACACAGGTACAATACAATACAATACACAGGTAAACACACAACACAGCTGACACAGGTAAACACACAACACAGCTGACACAGGTAAACACACAACACAGCGGACACAGGTAAACACACAACACAGCTGACACAGGTAAACACACAACACAGCGGACACAGGTAAACACACAACACAGCGGACACAGGTAAACACACAACACAGCGGACACAGGTAAACACACAACACAGCGGACACAGGTAAACACACAACACAGCGGACACAGGTAAACACACAACACAGCTGACACAGGTAAACACACAACACAGCTGACACAGGTAAACACACAACACAGCGGACACAGGTAAACACACAACACAGCTGACACAGGTAAACACAACACAGCTGACACAGGTAAACACACAACACAGCTGACACAGGTAAACACACAACACAGCGGACACAGGTAAACACACAACACAGCGGACACAGGTAAACGCACAACACAGCTGACACAGGTAAACACACAACACAGCTGACACAGGTAAACACACAACACAGCGGACACAGGTAAACACACAACACAGCTGACACAGGTAAACACACAACACAGCGGACAAAGGTAAACACACAACACAGCTGACACAGCTGAAACTTAGGCAAAGGAATTTATATCCTGACCTAAATTGAGGGTGTCTTGTCTTGTTTTGTTTGTTTATATTGTGATAATGATGGTAATGTATTGTGTATGATGGTCATCTTCCTAGGTTCTTTATTTCATGGTCATCTTTGTGTATTATGTTTGTTTTATGTCATTAGTGTCTTTTAAGCCTATTGGGGCTGGGCATGTAAGTGCAAGACACTTTAATTTTACATTTACATTTACATTTATTCATTTAGCTGACGCTTTTATCCAAAGCGACTTACAAATGAGAAACAATAGAAGCAATTAAACTAGCAGTAGGACAACAGTATGTAAGTGCTATGACCCTTCACAGTACAATCCAACGCAATTTTTTTTTTTTTTTTTTTTTTTTTTTTTTTTAGATAAGAAAATGATTATTATAATTAATAAAAATAATAATAAAAAAACAAAACAAAAAAAACTAAAAACTAAAATTCGGTACAATAGGACTTAATAGGGAGTGGCCAGGCTCTCCGTAGACAGGCTCTGGTAGTACTGAAGGAAAATTGAGCGGAAGTACATAGGAAGGCGGAGCCAGGCTAATAATGCGCCTCTCTCGCGTCACTTTCTCTCACTCTCTCTGCGTGCGTGCGCGCGCTTAGGGTGCGTGCGGTTGTGGTCACAGATAACATGCGACTCCCGATTTTCGCCTCTTTTGCGTTTAAAATAGTTTGAATGTGTAAATTGGCAAGAAAAAACACGTCCAAATGATAAACGTTCAGTCTATGATGGTTACATTTAGTAGTTAATCTATTTTACACTATTCTCTAATTCAGGTCAATGTACAATGGAGAATCTGTCGAATGTAAGTTGATATTGTAAATATGAATAAGCTCTCCTGTCACAGAGTTTGTTACCTTGCAGGTACAGCATGTCAATCTCAGGATGGTCCTCGATCTTACAGCCATTTTCAAACTTGCTGCCAAAGTTGGATGTTTCCACAAACGCTCCAGGGATGGAATAATCAGCTTCATATGCTTGAGGCCTGGGGACTGCAGACAGAAACACATCCATATAACAGCTGACAAACACATTAACTGTCTGTCTTTCTCACACACACACACACACACACACAAACACACACACACAAACACACACACACACACACACACACACACACACACACACACACACACACACACACCATTGTACATAATACAATATACAGTAGCAAAACAGCAGAACACTAAACAGAGGGTTGGAAATACTGTAAGTAAAGATAGGTTTTTATTTGAGTGAGAGTAAAAGTGTAATAAAGATTTAGAGGAAGAGAATTCCAGAGTTTCGGAAACACAGCACTGAATGATCTACCACCCATACCACAAAAGATAAATCCACCTGTCAATAAATAAAAGCTGTAATACATGCTTTACCTTCCCTTTCCTCCGTTTCAGGATCCATCCTCATTTCTGTTTGTGATTTAAATTCAGGTGTTAAAGGGTCTATGAAGTCAAATAGAATTAAAGTTAACATGATAATGAAATGACTGTCAGCTTTAAAAAGATAAATCCACTTGTCAATAAATAAAAGCTGTAATAGATGCTTTACCTTCACTCGTTTCCATTGAGATCCTATGCAATTTTAGTGTACCCTTTGAAGGGCCTTTGTGAGCTGTAACAAATGAGGAATCAAATAGAATTAAAGTTAACATGATAATGAAATGACTGTCAGCTTTAGAAAGATAAATCCACTTGTCAATAAATAAAAGCTGTAATAGATGCTTTACCTTCCCTCCTGCTCGACATGCTCCTGCTCGTCCTCGCTTGTGGTTGTGATTCAAACATAAAATAACGTAAGAACCCTGGGGGATCAAATAGAATTACGGTTCACATGATAATTAAATGACTTTCAGCTTTAGAAAGAACTGAATCTTCAGAACAAATGAAGTTGTACCATATATTTTATCCCAGAGGAATTCACGGTTCTCCTTTTCATCTGCTAAAGCGCTGCCGCACAGAGCTGCAGAAAACACATTTAAGTTTCAGTGTTCACAATAAACAAAATTGTATATCAGTTTTAAAATAAAATGCGTAATACAAACAGTCTGATTTAAGCTCTTATTGTTAAGAAAAAATGATCTTTCCTTTAAATCACTGTGTAATGAGAAGGTTTATGTTGAAAAACAGCACTAAATACCGGTAGGCTGTCCCGTCACAGGGATTGTTACCTTGCAGGTACAGCATGTCAATCTCAGGATGTTCCTCGATCTTACGGCCATTTTTAAACTTGCTGCCAAAGTTGGATGTCTCCACAAACGCTCCAGTGAGGGAATAACCGGCTTCATATGGAGTGATCTCAAACCAGGGGTCTGCAGACAGAAACACCTCCATATAACAGCTGACACAAAACACATTAACTCTGTCTGTCTTTCTCTCTTACACACACACACACACACACACACACACACACACACACACACACACACACACACACACACACACACACACACACACACCTGCATCGGTCCTCTGTTTGCATTGCTTGTCGATCACTGTGTAGATGGGAAACGGGTCTTTTTTGTGATGGTCTCGCTGATCTGTTAATGTGTGTTTATATTTTTCTGTCTGAAGAGAAAAAACAATTCTGCAGCTGTTATTTATCATGTTGGTGATGGAGAGACCTGGGAGAATTTCTTCAGTCACAATCAAGCTCAAGTGAGAGTTACTCTTGAGATCAGGGGAGTGAGGTTTTACACGCACAGCTCTCACTGGCCTACCACACTAGGAATCGTTTATAAATCTCAGATTTTCAATTTGGTCTCAGACTTATGACTTTATTTTTTTACTACTATGGAAGTCAATGGGGTCCATCAACTGCCTGGTTACGTCATTCTACAAAATATCTTCTTTTGTGTTCAGCAGAAGAAAGAAATTCATACAGGTTTGAAACAACTTGAGGGTGAGTATATAGGGGCCTTCGCACCGGGTACTTTTAGGAACTTAGTTCTAGGAACGGGCCGCCAGGAAGAACTGCTATACACAGAGAGTAGACAATGGTGAAGAGTTATGTCCAGTGTTGCTGAGCAGAAATACATGATCATGTTTCTCTCGGTCTCCTCAGAGTCGCGTTGGGTTTTCTCCTCAGCGTAGAGATTAAGAGCTTCATCTATCTCTGTTTTACATGTTCGTAGAGTTAGTTTCTGGAGTTAATATATAGGCTATAATCTGTGTGTTACACAGCCTTTTTTTAAATGGAGGGTGCCGGTGTTTCGCGTGCGTTCGGCCAATACAAAAGTAGAAGTAACTTAGTTCCTCCAAAAGGAGTTCCTAGATCTATAATCGTTCCCAATTCCTGCACCGAACACGCCAAAATCTGGGAACTTCCACCAATAGTTTTAGGAACTATGAAAAGGTTCCTCTGGTGCGAAAGCCCCTAATGATGACAGAATTTAAATTTTTAAGTGAACTATTCCTTTAAGCACCCACATCATTGAGTGTTGTATTATGAATAGTTACAGACCTCTTTCGCACATGTCGTGACGACCATCGCTGCCCAGACGTCAGTCAAGCTGAATAGTTTTGTGTCTTTTTTTTCTTCGTAATATTTCTTCAGTTTGTCAAATGCTTTTCCCCATCCGACTGCAGGATCACAGAGTGTCTTGATGATGTCGCCCTTCACAGTCTCTAGTTTGGTGGACCAGTCCGGCTCCTGATATAAGGAGGCCATACACCTTCAGAGGAACAACATAAGCTCTCATTTATGACATTCAACGTGTGTGTGTGTGTGTGTGTGTGTGTGTGCGTGTGTGTGTGTGTGTGTGTGTGCGTGTGTGTGTGTGTGTGTGTGTGTGTGTGTGTGTGTGTGTGTGTGTGTGTGTGTGTACCAGGTGGATCCAGAGACTCCGCTCAGGTAA
Organism: Phoxinus phoxinus; assembly: GCF_949152265.1. NCBI lineage: Eukaryota > Metazoa > Chordata > Actinopteri > Cypriniformes > Leuciscidae > Phoxinus > Phoxinus phoxinus. The sequence goes on along the minus strand of NC_136878.1, from coordinate 2,020,730 downwards.
AGCACACAGTCCAGAAGACCTGCTTTCTGGAGTTGATCCAGGGATCCCAGCAAACCCACCATGGCTCTTGATCCTCCTCCAGATCCCAGTAATGCAATGTTTGGCACTTTGTTCTGAAACACAGATTGATTTAGCAAACAATTGATGTTCATCAGCTGCAACACACTTATAAATATCCAGGCAGATAAATGAAGTATAACATTACCTCACTGCAGGTTATCTGAAGTTTCTTCAGGCTTTGTAGAACATCTGTTCTCCTTCTGGCTACAAACTCTTCCTCGTTCTTATTCAGAGAGTGTCCGATTCTCACCGAACCACTGCAGCGACAGACAGACAGACTGAATTTAACACCACCAGTTTGTAGACGTTAATTGTGACGCATTACAGTCCTTATATAATGAAGTGCACAGTTTTCATCATAGGAATCTGAGCAGAATTACCTTTCCTGGGGTTTTGATGCACTCATCTATGAAACAATAGAGTAAAACATAAAGTGAAAATCTGTCATTCCAAAACTAATAGAGAACATATTTTGAAAATCTTGACAGTTCTTTTGATAAAAATTTGTCATACCTCAAATGTCGATTATTATGCCACAGTTATTTTTTTTAAACACAAGTTGGTCACTTTAAAACTAAAAACTAACTTTAAAACATATACTCACTGTTCTTGTAGAGTCTTGTAAAATCCTGATGCTTCACCGAAATCAGCACAGCAGCCGTCGACTCTCAGATCAGACAGAAGAGCCTCTTTTATAGGACTCTGAAGGTCAAGATCATCGTGGGAGGTGGAGGTGATAAACCTGAACTCCAGAGAACAGTAAACGTTTTCCATGTAATGTCCTTGGGGGGTGGGTGTGGCCCGTAGGGTTACTGTACTTTGTATGCCATGTCGAAATGCATAGAAGTGTAAAATCTAATATGTGTTTGAACTATATGGAGCAGATCATTTTCAAACCACAAATCCAATGAAATCATAAACATAAAAAAATAAATTAAAACTTAAATACCTAAGCAAAAAGCCCTTTTTGAATGGTTTTGCTGTGTTGTGGAGACATTACCTCTGCATCTAAATAGTGTGAAAACTGTGTTTTACAGTTTTCTTCTATCGATTTGACACACTTCTCTAAACTCAGATCACTGCTCTCAAAACAATCAAGACGGTGATCTGAACACTTGTCATTTGTAATTTTCATTAATTTCATAGAAATTACAAATCATATGCATTATTTTCTCAAAGCAATGTGTGCAAAATTCTCAAAAGTGTTTACAACAGTTCACACAGCCAAACAAAATGTTTATATCAGGGGGGGAAAAATCAGCTCTTTTAAAGTCCCTGTAAAGGCAATTCTAAAAAAAAATTCTAAACACATTATAAATGTTAGAAATGTATTGCTAAAACATATTACAAAGACTGTGAACTGTGAAGTACTGAATTGTGAAGTTAGACTGTTATACAGTTTTTCACCATTACTGTGTTCCGGATTTTTTTGGGCGGGGCTAAAACAGGGGCTCGATGACGCACTGGAGTCACTGAGCTCCTGGCCCCGCCCCTACTTGATGACGCACTGGAGTCACTGAGCTCCTGGCCCCGCCCCTACTTGATGACGCACTGGAGTCACTGAGCTCCTGGCCCCGCCCCTACTTGATGACGCACTGGAATCACTGAGCTCCTGGCCCCGCCCCTACTTGATGACGCACTGGAATCACTGATGCTGGCCCCTCCCCTAACAATAGAGCACATTCACGTCAGTTTGCCGCTCAATCGCGAGTTACTGTCAGTACTATTAGTTACTACATCCTACAGTTTCCTAGCTAGCTATGCCTTCGTCACGGAAATGCAAACTACCTAGATGCGATCACGTACAAAAAAGATCCTTGTCCTTATTTAAATTTACAAAAAATGATCACATCAAGAAGAGGTGGATTCATTTTGTGATGGAGAGCTGAAGATTACCGCCAAAACCCGCCTCTGTAGTGATCATTTTACACGAGATAGATTTATAAACTTTCGTCAGAGATAACTGGGATTCACTGATAATCCGCTGTCACTGGTGAATGGGGCCAAACCGACTATCGGGATCGCGAGATCGCAGTAGACGTGAAGGACTATAATGCGTTAAGAGCTCGCTCAAGTACTGCGGAGCTAAACTATTTAGTGCTTTGAAAGTAATCAGCAATATTTTAAAATTGATACGATGTTTAATAGGAAGCCAATGCAGTGTTGACAGAACGGGGCTAATATGGTCATACTTCCTGGTTCTGGTAAGAACTCGAGCTGCTGCGTTTTGAACTAGCTGTAGTTTGTTTGTTAAGTATGCAGGGCAACCACCCACGCACAATTACTAGAAATGTTTACCTTGGATATTATACAATTTGCATGTATAAAAAAAAAATTGTGGAAAAAAAAGAAACGTTTCCAAATCTAACTTTGAACTAATTTTGTAGAATGGCCTATATAGCCTATTTGAACAGGATTTGTTTCCAGGTATGACTATGTACTAAACATTTTCTTTTGACTTTCATTTATATTTGGATTTTATATATATATATATTTGTCGTCACATTCTTTCTTGTGTGACACACCTGAATGAAAGGCTCATTATGCAGCTCATTATGCTGGTCATTGTCTTCTCAGGTGTGAACCACTTATTATTCATGATGGTGTTGGATCATTCGCATATTGCCTTTCCAAACAAGAAGTGTTTTACAAAATTTAAATCAATGTATTGTTTTATGTGAATGATTAGGCAGGATGATTTTAGGATCCATTACTCAAAAGTATTGTGGACACATATTTAGTATGTGTTTTGTGGCGTTATTTCAGACTGTGACGATGTTCGGCTGGATTGCCCTCGAGTGCCACGAGAGGGCGCTTCACCTCTTCACTGCCTTCCCTTGGACTGTTCACGCACACGCCCTGGACTGATTTCTCACACACCTGTTTCCACTGATCACCCTCACACCTGCATCTAGTTCCACTCACAGCTCCACACACATTTATACCCCACTCTCACTATTACCCTTTGTGAAGTCTTGTTTTGCCACGCTGCATGTCTCTACGTGTTCCCTTGGAGTTTCATGTCAGTGATTCCTTGTTTTGTTACCTGCTTTAATAAAGTTCTGCAGATGGATCCGACTGCCTCTACCTCGTCATTACACAGACACTTTAATTTTTGTTTTTTGAATAACCATGCATAAACATTATTCTCTCAAAAATACAAACATGTACATGTTGCTCACATATTATGCTAGCCCATGTTTGTGATAAATAGAGTGTGATTACACCTTTGCCATTAATATGTTTATAAGCAACTGAAAAAAGCACAAATGTCAGGGCATGTCAGAACATCTCAGGACCCCAAAAAATGCCTTAGACCCCAGAGGGTTAAGGTGGGCGCAAAGACATACACAAGCCCAATAGCACGTATTATACAATTGCCTAGCATTCCTGAATGACTGTAAACCAATCTGTTACGTTTTCATAATTGCACAGATTCTCTTCCCAGAATCTGGGGGCGGCTGTTAAAAAGGCCATGACTAGTAATATGCCTTCTGACTTAAGTCTTTTTCTTTTGCCGAGATTGATCGACGCAAAACATACAGCACAGCAGCCAATCAGCATTCGCTGATCTACGTGCATGCGAACATCCCGCCCACACCGCTCAGTGTGAAGCTGAGAGTTGATTCTATCAGAGCACTGATGCTAACGCTGAACTTTGCCGTTGTAAATAACATATAGTTTGTTCATTTCATGGGTGTTGTGCGTCAATGCAAAGTAAGTGTATTATATTTGATCTCTAGCAATCATATGTGCAATCCTAGACCCACCTGTTTAATATTTAGTTTTCCGTTATAACGGGCATTAGCTCGTTGAGTTTAATTATAGGAGTTATCACGTCTTTGGAACGATGTTGCGCTGTATATAGGATGTTATATTTCTGCTTAGTTGTTTATATTGATGTCATTTATGTATATTTCATCAGTGTTTGGTGCATTTAAATTGTCAAAGACTGCGTTTGAGGTATTCTGAAGTTGTAAACAGTTGTAATTCGTGTGTAACAAGCCCAGACAGAGCACCGCTGACAAACTGTGACGCAGATAAAACTGTTTACAGTTTAATTTAATGTATGACATAGCGAGTTTGTTTTTCTTTCATGATTAATCTCATTTCTGTATTTTGTTCATATTCATCATGTATCTGTTTTAAAACATTTTATGTTATTATCATGTATGTTTACACTTGCCTACATTTTCTGTTTTTATAGAAAAACCACACCCACTTATATCGAGGCTATACATCAGGTGCCAGAGCCTTCGTCCGCAGTGCAAGTCGCATCGTTTCTGGGGATGACAACATACTATATGCGTTTCCTGCCTCAATATTCCACTATTCCACTATCACGTACCCTCTCCGCCATTTGCTAAAAAAGGATGCTACTTGGACCTGGTCTTCGGCTTGTTCAGACACTGTACGCAGGCTCAAGGAACTGTTGACGAGCCCACCTGTTTTGGCCCACTTCAGTCTTGACTGCCCCACACTGGTCACTTGTGATGCTCCAGCTATTACCGCTGGCGCGGTTCTTTCACAACTCCAGGACGGTATCGAACGGCCTGTGGCTTTTGCTTCTCGGGCATTCAACCTGACAGAACAAAAGTACTCTGCTGGGGAGAGGGAGGCTCTGGCTTGTGTATGGGCCTGTGAGCGCTGGCATGCCTACCTTTATGGCCGGAAATTCACCCTCCGCACTGATCACCAAGCCCTCACTGCACTTATGTCTCCTTCTGGGTCTGGCCACAAACCCTTGCGCATGTACCGCTGGACTGACCGTCTCCAGCAGTATGACTTTACAATACAGTACACGTCAGGGAGAGATAATGTAGTAGCCGATTTGCTGTCCCGTTCTGTGTCATCCCCCTTTGCTTCCTGTCATGTGGTTGAAGAAAATGAACTTATTCAACTGGTGCATGCACCCCTCGTGGCTTTCGTGTCTTTGGAGGAACTCAAAGAGGAGTCGTCAGCTGATTCCACCCTCTCCACTGTCCGCGAGTATGTCCTGAATGGCTGGCCAGCCCAAGTCACAACAGATATCCAGCCGTATGCCAGAGTGAAACATGAATTGTCATGCTGGAACGATACTTGCTTGGCCCGTGGACACTGTGTCATTATCCCTGCTAAGCTCAGAGGTGCTATCCATGGCGCAATCCATGGCCATCTTGGTGCTATCCAAGGCACATGAGGGCCATCTTGGCATAGTCAAACTGAAGCAGCGTTGCAGAGAGCTGGTCTGGTGGCCAGGGTTGGACAAAGACATTGAGCTGCTTGTTCGGGACTGTACTCCATGTCTTGTAAGCGGGAAAACGGGCCCACCACCCCCACCACCCCCACCACCACTGGAGTCTTTGCCTTGGCCAACTCAACCTTGGGACCACATTCAACTAGATATCTGTGGTGAACTTCATGATGTGCCCCATCATTCGCGTTTCCTTGTTGTAGCTTACGATCTACACTCAAAGTGGCCAGAGGTTGCACCTGTGGGCTCTGTCACATCCAGTTCCATCATTGACTTTCTGGAGTTGCTTTTTTCCCGCTGGGGCCTGCCTAGGTCCTTGACGACTGACAATGGCCCTCAACTAGTGTCTGCTGAGTTTACCAGTTACATCCAAAGCAAAGAGATCAAACACATACGAACAGCTTATTATCATCCACAGTCAAATGGGGGCGTTGAGAGATTTAATCAGTCACTGAAAAATGGTCTGAGAGCCCACTTAGCTCAAGGCTGCTCTTTCAAAGAGGCTTTGTCTCAGACTCTTCTACACTACAGAGCAGCTCAGCATGCCACCACTGGGGTGTCACCAGCAAAACTGATGCTGGGACGAGAGCTGGAGTTACCCCTACATAGACTTCGGCCTCCTACTTCATGCAGGGGAAACCCTGTGGTGGAATCCAGGGTGCGCGGACAACAGCTCAAAGCACAGTGCAGATACAACGGAAGAAAAAAAAGCCCGGATTCCCAGAATCTCCCTGCTGGACTGGGTGCGGGTTCAGCGGCCACACCGGAAAAACAAGCTCCACACTTTCTGGTCACAGCCACAGCAGGTACAAAAGCAGTTAGGTCCAGTTACATTCTAGCTATCTGATGGTTCCCGTTGGCATGCCAGTCGGCTTAGGAAAGTACAATGCCCTTCTGGTGTGGATCACACTCAGCTCTCTACTGAGTTCTTCGTGCCCCCAGCCCCCAGCCCAGCATCCGGTGGCTCCGCCAGCAACAATCTTGTCACCAGCCGCAGCACTGCCAGGCAGACCTACCAGACTGCACACTCGGCCTACCCGCTTTCAGGATTACTTGACATCTTTTCACACTTAGTGTACTGGGAGGGGGGGATGGGGGGGAGGGGGGGGGGAATGTTGGAAATGTCTTAGTTAATATAATAATCTGATGTTTAGTTAAAGTAATATGTTTGTTACATTAATACGAATGCTTGTTACTTTAAGGATTGGAAACGGAAGTGACGTAAAGGTTTGAATGTTTTCGACACACAGTTCGGTGATGTAAACGAGGAAACAGAAGAATAAAGAAGTGAACTAAGCTCAAGTACGAGTCGTATTTACAGACGTAACAATCAGCCCGTTTTTAGGGCAGTGAAAACAGCGGTATACAGATAAGTAAATTTTGTGAAAAATACTGTATTTTTTTCACGGCCAAACAATCTCTTTTTATTGATTTTGCAAAAATCCATTCCATCTAAGGTCTTGGAGTCTTTAGGTGTGTTGGACTTGAAGCAGCACTGCCCCACTTCACATCCAACACACCTTTTAATAATGAACTGATGAGTTGAATCAGGTGAGTTTGCTTATGGAGACATCTAAAATGAGCAGTCGGGGTCCTCCAGGACACAATGTTCTAGCATACAAATAAATGATTATGGTTCAACAGTGTATTTGATTTCCTAGCCAATTAAAAGCAAGAGATAAGAAAAAAATTAAACCTGTCAGTTAGACAAAGTTCAGAAAAAACTGGTATTAGACTTGACATTTCTGTCCCCCTCACTTCTGAAATGTGACTTCAGTGAATTCTTTTCTAAAAGTTCACAGGTATAAACCTGCCCAAATTGTTGAAGAAACACATATTGTGTAATTTGATGCCACTCCCTTCTTCAGTTTCAGTTAAAATTCTCTTTAAATGGGGTGTTTTTAAAAAGAATTACATTCTGGAAATCTGTATTCAAAACATATTACCAGGGTTGCTATAGTTAACTAAAAAAAAAAAAAATGTTTTTGTATAAAACCCAGACCTAAAAAACACTACCATCAGGTAGCATTTTCTTTTGTACAATTTCTTCACAAAACAAGAATAACACTCTCTACTGCTTATTATTCACTGCAATTTGTCTTACTTGGTCCTTGTTTACATTACAGAACTAAATTATTCCCAAGGTTTCCCCTTTTGAATGGATGGTGATGAAATAGCTAGTTGACGAAGTTCCATCGAATTGTTTTGATAGTATTTTTTAAATTTTTTAGATTCAAAATATATTTAAATATAGATAAAGTTTGTGTGTGTGTCATGTTGTGGAAAATATGCAATTGTCCTGTTTCAAGTATGCCTTTTTGTCACTGTCACTTTTATTTCTTGGTTCTGTGACAGAGCTCTGACACTCCTGTTACTCATGTCTTTGTACGGGTGTGTGGCTTCGAGCATTCTCGAGCCGTGCGCTCTCTCGTCTGTTTGCCCTGTTACATGTGCAAGGCGTGTTACACATATAGAAAAGAGCAGGTGTTGATTCTGGTGCAACACATTTAATAAAGGAATTGTTGGTATGCAAACCTGCAAGACAGATATAACATTCAAAGTCAATCACAAGTGGAGCGTCTCAATTCTGTGTTAGCTATCTGCTCGTCTCTGCATTAACTGCTATTTTACGCGTTCTTATTACATTTTCTCATTACTCATTATAACATTCTCTATACCAAGGTTGTTCAACAAACTAATGTAATCATTCACTTCCCGATTCAGTTTACATATTAATAATAATAAATAATAATACATTTAATTTATAATGCACTTTACATCAATTCAATGACCTCAAAGTGCAACAATGTAAAACAGAGTAAAAACAGAGACATAAAAAAAAAAAAATTTAGCCATAAAAAGCTTTTCTAAAAAGATGGGTTTTAAGTCCTTTTTTAAAAGAGTCCACATTCTGAGGTGCCCTTAGATGGACAGGAAGAGCATTCCACAGACTGGGTGCAACTGAACAAAAGGCGCGGTCACCCATAGTTCGAAGCCTTGTCCTCAGAGGCTGGAGGAGGTTGGCCTGTCCAGAGCGGAGATGACGTGATGAGGAATGGGGGGTGATGAGTTGTTTGAGATATAAGGGGGCAGTGCCATGAAGGCACTGGTGAGACAGAAGGGAAACTTTGAATTCAATCCTGTACTGGACAGGAAGCCAATGGAGCGATTTGAGGATAGGTGTGATGTGGTGGTACTTCCGTACGCCCATCAGGATCCTAGCAGCACAGTTCTGAATGTACTGCAACTGCTGGATGTTCTTGCTTGGGATCCCGATGAGGAGTGCATTACAATAGTCCAGCCTGGAGGAGACAAACGCGTGGACAAGTTTTTCTGCATCGGGAAAAGTGAGTATGGGGCGAAGTTTAGCTATGTTCCTGAGGTGAAAGAAGGAGGTTTTACAAAGATGTTTAATGTGGGCCTCAAAGGTCAAGTGAGGGTCCATTCTGACACCGAGGTTTGTCACTGAAGATGAGAGATGGATATCGTGGCCGGAGAAGGTGATGCTGGTGATGGTGGATGACCTAATCTGGTGAGGAGTGCCAACAAGAATGGCTTCCGTTTTTGAACTGTTGAGTTGCAGAAAGTTAGCCGCCATCCATGTCTCTATCTCCTCCAGGCAGGTGGAAAGTGTGGAAAGGGCTTCAGAGGGGGTTGGGTTAGTTTTAACGTAAAGTTGGGTGTCATCAGCGTAGCAATGGAAAGATATACCATGCTGGCTGATGACATAACCAAGCATGTACAGCGTGAAGAGGGTTGGGCCAAGGACTGATCCTTGAGGGAAGCACTTGAACACCTATCTTGCACCATAATCAAAAATAAACCATGTTAAACTTAATTTGAACCCATACAATTCCCTTTGTCTGTAAAACACTTTTCAGAGTACTCTTTTCCAGCATGACTTGTTTACTCTAAATAACAAATAACACTTTAATATTCTCTTATGTCACATTTCACAACTCTTTTATACCATTACTGAGAGCAAATCACGTCGTTTGAGCTTATTAACTCTGCCACCGCGGCACTATTTGCACGAAATGGCGGACACCCGCGAACTCCACGTGCGTTACTGAACCCGCGTCACTTAAACTCTAAATTTAGCCATCAAAATCACACACTAACTAAATAAACATTGCTGTGAATAATGTATTTTAATATATTTGCACAATACAGACTCGCGTTTCACGTACAAGCTTTTATTACTGTCGTTTCTGATTATGCTCTATCCACGAGTAATGACAATACAGTTTTTGAGCTCAAAACTTACTTAACACAACAAAATACTAAACATAACGGTTCATGAACCCCTTTTACCTGCAATTAACTGAATTAATCTTACCTGCAAGACAGATATAACATTCAAAGTCAATCACAAGTGGAGCGTCTCAATTCTGTGTTGGCTATCTGCTCGTCTCTGTCTGCATTAACTTATATTTTACGCGAGAGCTCCCGTAGCGTTTTGGATAATTTACGCCGCTGTATACACATAAATAAATACCCTTCTTGCAGATCTCTTATTAAAGTAACTGAACAGGAGTCCAAGACAGACTTTAAGCACAAGCAGAGAAATTTAGTCTGAATAGATTACTGTGAATAGAAATGTATGCTAATCTCACATTTCTGTTTTTAATGACTTATTAACACTAGTGCCATTTGGATGGCTTTTTGGATCCCGGCACATCTGTGTAGATTGGTTTCGGTTCTGTCGGGATTCGGACATTCATGCTTTGCGTGTTTGTCCTCTGTTGTGACCGCAGCGTTGATTTGACAAAAGAAAAAAGTGTGCTAACAAATCATGAAAATTATTTTTTACAGTGTACGATTATATTTGTTTGTTGTGTCGGCGATACCCTCATATATATATTTATTTATATATATATATCATTATCTTACATTCATTGTACTCACTGCTAGTTATTGTATGCCACTCGGTTCTATCCAAAGGCAGATTTGACTTCACACGTGAAAGTGTTTATTGTGTTATAGTATTTTCGTTTCTGTCCAAAGATGTTATCGAACTGCTGATTGGGTGTTATTACAGTTTTAAGTGCCTACACTACTAACCGAGGACGTGTTATTGACCGAATACGCTTCTTCCCGACGACGGACACGACCGATGCTCATCATGTTTAGGTGCTCAGCATCTGAAGGAGGCTCTGACTGATCCGTTTGCATTGTAGTATGCTACCGATGTCAGAGAGACAGACATTAACTCGCCTGTTAGCCTGTTAGCCTGGCACAACAGCCGCGAAGAATATAACAGAAGATGAAGCGTCCACAGCGGTCGAGCAAGAAGAAATCTGTACCAGAGAAAGACACTTCAGAACATTTGTTATGTAAGACTGTAGCTTCTCTCTCTTCAGAAATGATGGAGATTAAACGTCTTCTTCAGTCTCTACAACCCCCAGTGTCGGCCCCACATACTGAGAACACACCAGTGGATGAGAGGGATTTACAACCCCCACATGCTATACATTTTGACACTCTCAACACTCACTCATTTTCTTGATGAAGAATTGGTGGAATTTTTTTTTCTAACCTATTTGCTACCGGCGGTTCAAGCGGTGGGTCTGTACATTCATCGGGTGCAGGCCCATCTTCTCCAGATGATGTTTTATCTGTTCTGCAAATGATGTTTCATAAACAAAGTTCGGGAGGAGCACGCGTTCAGATAACAGATCCAATATGTTTGTCATCAAACAATTACGCCTTCCCTAATCAGCATGACAAGAACCATATACATATATATCCACTCTGTCAACTCACTCAACATTCCTTGACATTTTTTTAGCATCCCTCCATCACCCCGACTCCTCACTCTTGGCTCTTTTTTTTACAGCCAGATTTTTTTTTTTTGTCATGTCTGATCTGATTTAAAAATGGTAGGCTATTACACAACTTACATCTAAATAGCGTTTGAAATAATTTTTACAAAATTAAACACAAAATTAAACACTTACCGCCCCAAAATATAATTATAGTAATAAACTAGGATAATATACAATTTAAATGACTCGTGTGAATACCGTGGTTTAATGCATATCAAGTGTTGTATACAAGCAAAGAGATGCCGAGAGCTTGCTAACATCGCGGGTAAATGTAGGAAACATAGTTTTCCTGACAAAGTGGGGAGGGGAGACGACAAAGGCAAATGTTTTCATTAAAGATTATGAGGGGGTGAATTGTTCGCAACAAGTTCCGTAAAAAGCAAAGTAAGGCTTTAACTTTTACCAAATATTAAGATGTTAAAGTTCAGTTATAGACATTTAGCGCATTCAAATGTGTTGAGTTTAAATTAAAACGTGGTATAAATATTGCGTAAAACACGTCATCGCCGAATTCAGTGGTGTTTAGACTTCAATGAGCACCTGCTGATTTAAGTTTTTCTTCAAACAAAGCGACAAAAGTAATTTTCTGATAAATCATCGTACGCAGATGCACTGTGTTTTGTTGTACGCACAGATTTTGAGGGTCGCTTATAGAAAGATGTTTTCTTGTGTTTGTTTCGTGGCATTTTTAATTTAATAATATACATTTCGACATACAAAAGCACATTCGCAACTCTTGTAAATGTTTTCTTTAGCTGTAGATAAGGCGGTGCCGGCAACACATACGATCGATGTGAGATAGACGTGTGCAAGACATTTCTAGGAAAAAACATAGTTGTTTTTCAAAGTGTAAGGAAAATAGACACGCTGCAATAGATTGAGAATGGCTATGTTAAAAATCGGTAGACAATTTCAAAACAGTGTGTTTCAGAAGAAATGCAAAGATGCATAAAAACAAAGATGTCCAAAACGTTACATGCTAATATTTGATCTTGTTTCAGAGTCGGTGAAAACTTTGTGACTTGTGCGAAATTTGATGAGGCCAAGAACACTAACACTATTGTTCAATAACAATGTTCAATATAAACAAGAATCCAACTCTAATGCGACTGATCTCGTTTCACATATAACTGTTGATAGTTAGATTCGGCATTCTGCTGATGAGGCCAAAACTGCTTACCACATGTTTTTCATAAAAAGAAAAAGAATTATTAAGATATAAAACACAACGTCTGTTTTCTGGATCAGGCCTAAAACTCTGGTGTCAAACTATCGGTGGGGCCAGAATAAAAAATGAATCATGCCACCTTTACCGTAAAAATAGCACTTATCAACTGTAACTCATTAGCTTAACTGTTGTTTGGCGACACACACAAAATAACTGTGTATCTTAAAGGAACACTCCGACTTTTTGGGACTTTAGCCTATTCACCTTATCCCCCAGAGTTAGATAAGTCCATACATACCTTTTTCATCTCCGTGCGTGCTATAAGTCTGTTTGACGCACCCACCGCTAGCCTAGCTTAGCACAAAGACTGGATGTGAATGGTTGCAGCTAGCATACTAATCCAAATAAGTGACAAAATAAAACAAACATTTTCCTATTTACATGTTGTGATTTGTATAGTCACAGAGTGTACAAAAAACAAAGTCACATGAGACACAGACATATTTTAACCGTATAAATACTGGGAACTATATTCTCTGAAGGCGAAGCACTGCTACGTGGGCGGAGTGATAACCGCAGCACCTGAGACGCGTCGTTGTTTCTTCTGTCAACAAAACCAACGTGACCTCTAGCTCCGCTCAAGTGTTTACTGGGACGACAGAGCGCGTTCGAGGCAACAATACTAACATTACAGGGGATACATGGAGCCCGTAAACAACTGCAATAGTAGTTACCACCCTATTCATATAATAGTGTCACTAACGTTACATTAGATCTAAGCACTGTTACAACGTTAGGCTAAACATTTAAAAATATAACGGAACACTTACCGCAGCCGCTCCACTTTGTCCTGTATGTGATATCGATGGGATGGCTGTATTCCATTTTTTGAAAATAGTCGTCCTCAGTGAAATGTACCGAGCAAACATAATGTCCCTTGATAATCTCATTAGGTGTGTTTTGATCAATATCCAGAGCAAGTAGCCATTTCTTCATCCGGTCAGCGTTTTTAGTTGGAATTCTATGAAACATCATGGTATCACCTGGTCTCCCCTGTTTATTGTCACAGCTCTTTACAATACAGCGAAAATCCATGATTGTAAACTACGCTTTTACTATTTATAAATTGCTGACTCTGTTACCCAAACTCTGAACGAACTCTCTGCTCCTCAGTTCTCACCACGGCGCGTCTCATGTGCTGCGGTTATCACTCCGCCCAAGTAGCAGTGCTTCGCCTTCAGAGAATATAGTTCCCAGTATTTATACGGTTAAAATATGTCTGTGTCTCATGTGACTTTGTTTTTTGTACACTCTGTGACTATACAAATCACAACATGTAAATAGGAAAATGTTTGTTTTATTTTGTCACTTATTTGGATTAGTATGCTAGCTGCAACCATTCACATCCAGTCTTTGTGCTAAGCTAGGCTAACGGTGGGTGCGTCAAACAGACTTATAGCACGCACGGAGATGAAAAAGGTATGTATGGACTTATCTAACTCTGGGGGATAAGGTGAATAGGCTAAAGTCCCAAAAAGTCGGAGTGTTCCTTTAAGTGTAATAGTTAGCCGAGTTTGAAGTGTAATAGTTTTATAGGTAACAGAAAAACAGCAATACTCATCTTTCATGTCGATATAGCAGAAGATGAAATATGATTTGTTTAGTCTCTAAACACACTCATGTAGAAGGACCGTCATTTAATTCTCTTTATGCTATGTTTTTCATAAATTCCTATACGTTTGACCACGCTTAGCTATAGTTCTGTACAAAAACAAAAAGAAACAAGATGTAAACGGTGTAATCGACTAGTTTATAAAATGTCAATTACAAACATTTAAAACTGGTCACAAGTGGCTTTTCTGTATTTGTTTTGAATGGGTCATGTTGTATTTACTTTTGTGCAATTTCATCTGCAGGTTTCAGCGGATTGGGGAACTTTGTTTAACAGCCTCAAGCTTTAATGAATATGCATCTCTCAGCGCAATAGTCAGATGTGATTCTGTTGTAATAGTTTAAGTGTAAAACAAGCACGCGTTTACTTTTCGTGTTTATACTGATTCCACATCATAGATAAAGGGAAGGTTGTGCTAAACAAAATATCAATTTAGTCAAACAGAAAGACTATCGCTTAAATTCTTAATTGTCATTTATTCCTATAAACATTGCATGTTGACGACTCTCAAAGAAACGGCTTCACCTAAAACACATACAGTCCAACATACAAAATGTGAAACAGTGACATCTGCTATCTGAACAAGATGACTAAATCTAGTGAAGTAATAAAACCATCATTTGCAGACTTTTGTGTATTTATTATAAACGGTGCTTTTCAACCCTCTTTTCTTGGTGATTTGGTCTTTTGAATCTTATATGTGTGTTTTGGACTTTTGAATTAATGTTTTAAAGTTAGTCCAAAGGCTTTACAAGAGTGTGGAACTATGCATCACTAAAGATTTAAGCACAGCTATTTACACATATCTAACTGTATATTGTAGATCGTGAGCATTACATTATCTGTTTATTCAACGTCCTTAGCACATTCATCTCTTTAATTCTGTGCTGGATGTTGAAGTGTTAGTTAAAAAATAAAATAATTAGTTAATAACAAACCAACAAAACCCATACGGAAATGTAATATATGACATATGTTCCTATATCGCTAGTGACGCCGTCATATATGCTAAATATAAGACAATATATTGCTATCACATATATACATATCTCTACATGTATGTGTCACGGGGTGACAAATAATCCCCGGAACTTATTCCCACCAGAGAAGTGTTCCCGCTGGGGCACTTTCAGTGTAACACTGTCCCCGGGCCTGTGTGTGTGTCTGTCGTCATGACAACTAAACTGCAGATTGGCAACAGGTGTGGGGACTTCACTTTGAGTGTCTGATTGAGGCCACGCCAGCATTTTGAGAGGATAAAACACAAGGGGAAGAGAAGGCTGTGTGTGTTTTTCCTCCCCCGTTGATCTGGAGTGTTCTCTCTCCGTTTGTTGGTGGTTTCGCCCCCCGTTGATCTGGTGTGGTTCTCTCCCGTTGGGAAATGTTTGGGGAGTGTTGCAACTGAAGGGCTATTGGAAAGGAAGAGGAGTGTTGCTTGTGGGACCCGAGGACAGTAAGGAAGAGTGGAATTCGCCGCCTGGACTGGAAAAGAGCGAGATGAGTAATTGACAAATTGAATCTCATAAATGCATGTTTTCTACACTAAATTGGATACTGGTTTGGAGTGCTCAGATCATGTTGTACACATCTCACTGAGTGAAATACACTGATTTCTTGTCGATCTCTTACCTCCTCTTTCCACGTTGGAAACGGCGAAGTGAAGCCGGCTTGTAGTGGTGAGAAAAATATCCAGAATATCCTTCCCAACCTTGACGATCATCGGCTCTTTAGATCGAGACCTCTGGGCGAGTGCTGGCCCTATTTGCACTTGAAGAGTGGATTTGTAGTGCTTGAATTGACGTTTCCCCTCACGTTGCATGTTTGGAGTGGGATTGCCGTGTGTGTGTGGAAGATTTACCCTTTATCGCCGTGCACTCCCCATGTGTCATGCTGGTCTACCGCTTACCACAAGAGCCTAGTAAGATCGATTATATTCACCTGTTGGAAGTCAGAAGGAATAACCTCTGTGTGTCAAAATAACCTCTTATGTGAGAACTGTTTACCTCTGCTTGAAGTTCTGATTCTGTCTGTCCTAGCGAAAGCCCCGCTTAGCTTGCGACTTTGAGTCTGCTGCAGCCCTGAAGCCCACCTGTATGGCCCGAAGTACCTGTCCCCTGCAACACATGTGAGAACTGTTTACCTCTGCTTGAAGTTCTGATTCTGTCTGTCCCAGCTAAAGCTCCGTTCAGCTTGCGACTTTGAGTCCACTGCAGCCCTGAAGCCCACCTGTATGGCCCGAAGTACCTGTCCCCTGCAACACATGTGAGAACTGTTTACCTCTGCTTGAAGTACTGATTCTGTCTGTCCCAGCAAAAGCCCCGCTCAGCTTGCGACTTTGAGTCTGCTGCAGCCCTGAAGCCTACCTCTAGTGTGTGAAGTGTCTGTCCCCTGCAACACACGTGAGAACTCTCCACCACTGTTTGAAGTTTGATCCTGTCTGTTCCAGGGAAAGCTCCGCTCAGCCTGTGACTTTGAGTCTGCTGTAGCCCTGAAGCCCACCTGCATGGTGTGAAGTATTCGCCCCTGTAACACACGCGAGAATTGTACATCTTTGCTGGAAGTCTTGATTCTGTCTGTTCAAAAGGGAGTTCCGCTCCGTCTACGAACCCGAGGTTGCTGTGGCCCCGAGGCCTTTGGTCTGGTGTCCATCCTTGTACTACGCCGTGAGTTCTGTGTGTATCCCTTGAAGTGTCCATTCTTCGAAGAGGCCCTGCTTAGCCTGTTGGCTCCGAGTTCACTGCAACTCTGTTATTCCACTTGTATGGTGAGAAGGGGATATCCTGCCTGTTCCAGAAGACGCCCCACTCAGTGTTGGCGTCAAGGGGTGATACGTCAGAGCCTGCGGGTGCAGCTTCGGAGAGAACAAGACATGACCTTTGAAGAGCTGAGACGAGAAGCCATGGCCCTTGAGCGTGACCAGGCGGAGCATGTGGAACCCCCCAGCTGTCTAGCTACCAATGTTGTTGATCCCCCCCTTGGCCACTACGGCACCCGATTGGAAGCAGGTCCTCCGGGAAGAGCTGAAGCGAGATGTTCAGGAACAAATGTCCGAGTTGTCCAAGTCTGTCATAGAAGAGCTTCGTCGAGGGCGCCTACAGCCACCCTTTCACTCTCGAGAGCGGGCTTACTCCGACGGGAATCGCCCTTCCGAACGCCGTCCTCCCCGGTCGGTGGGCTCCCGATTCCAGTGGGATGAACATGGGCGGCCCATTTGTAATGGCTGTGGAGAGCCGGGGCATTACTTTCGCCAGTGCTCTGCCCGACGGGCATCACAAGGTGGTTTTTAGAGTCTCCGGCCACTGTGGGTCAAGTGGTCGGGACCCCCTTATTAGACCCCTTATTAGACCCCTCTTCTTCTACATCCTCTCAGAGTCGCTTGATAGGCCGTTGCCCAGTGGTGGTGGCCCAAGTTAATGGTCAGGAAATACGTTGTCTCTTGGATACAGGCTCCCAAGTGACCTTATTCACCGAAAGTTTGGCCCATGAGCTGTTTGGCACCAACGGTAGACCGCCTGTGGAGGCCCCCTGGTTGACGCTACGTGGGGCAAACGGACTGGACATACCGTATGTAGGATACCTTGTGACCGATTTGAAGATTCATTGAGTTGTAGTGCCTCAGAAGGGGGTAGTAGTTGTCCGAGACCCGTGCCTGGGGTCCCATCGCGCCCTGATTGGGATGAATGTCATCTCGGATTGCTGGGAGGAGCTATTCCGAAGTAGACCAGTGCGAGCAGCTGTAACCCCAGCCGGTCAGGAGTGGGACCGTATCAGGGCCGATTGCCGCCGGATATGTCTGGCCGAACAACAGCGTGACCGGGAGAGCACGGGGAGAGTGGCCTGCCGCCACGCCCTGTCCATCCCAGCTCAAAATGAGGCTGTAGTCTGGGCTAGGCTGCCCCCTCGACGTTACCGTCCGCAAGAGTGGGTTATGGTGGAGCCCCACGAAGAGGGTCCCAAGGTGGAGATAGCTCGAGGACTGGCAACTGTTCAGGGAGGCCGAGTCTCAGTGAGAGTTAGGAACACGAACCCCTTCCTTATTCACCTGTATCACCACCAATGGTTGGCCCGGGTGACCTCAGTAAAGCCGCAGCAGGTTCGTGAGCAGGGCGAAGTTAACTTCAAGCGGGTGAGTCCCACAGTGGTCGAAGTGGCTTTAGCCCAGGCTGGTCCAGGGGGGGAGGAGATAGAAGGAGGATTGCCTGCTCATTTACAGGGAGAGTCTTTACGGGGTGACGGGCTGAGGGAAGAGCAAGTGGGACAACTTCAAGAATTCTTGAGGGGAGTAGCCCACGAAGGGGATGGCAGCACCTGTTCTCTACTCACGAGGAGGACTACGGCCGCACTGATGTGGTCAAGCACCAAATTCCAACTGGGGACGCTGCACCAAGCCGAGAGCGCTACCGACCTGTACCCCCGACCTTGTACACAGAGATTCGCACCCTGTTGCGAGGAATGCTTGACAGAGGGATTATTCGTGAGAGCAGCAGCCCTTGGGCCGCACCGATAGTGTTGGTCCGCAAGAAGACGGGTTCCTGGAGGTTTTGTGTGGATTACCGCCGGTTGAACCAGGTTACCAAGAAGGATGCTTTCCCGTTGCCGCGGGTTGAAGATTCTCTTACGAGCCTCACTCAAGCTGCCTGGTACTCCACCCTCGACTTGGCCAGCGGCTATTGGCAGGTGCAAATGGACGAGCGCGACCGGGAGAAGACGGCATTCACCACCCCTTTTGGTCTCTATGAATGGGACCGGATGCCGTTCGGCCTCTGCAACGCCCCAGCCACGTTCCAGCGGCTGATGCAGCGTTGTTTGGGCAGCCAAGTGATGGATACCACCCTCGTCTATCTTGACGACATCATCACTTACTCCCCCGATTTCAAGTCCCACCTGGAACACCTTGGGCAAGTCTTCCGCTCCCTAGAGCGATATGGACTGAAGTTACAGCCCGACAAGTGCCAGCTCTTCCGTAAAGAGGTCAAGTTTCTGGGGCACGTGGTCAGTGCGGCAGGGATCTCCGTTGACCCAGAAAAAGTGAGGGCGGTGCAAGAGTGGACAGCTCCCCAGACGGTGCGCCAAGTTCGGTCATTCCTGGGCTTCGTGGGCTACTATAGGCGCTTCATTAAAGACTTCTCCAAAATCGCCAAACCCATTAACCAGCTGTTGGGAGGCACGGGTCGAGCACGGGGTCGAGGGTCCCCTTCCATCCAATGGGACCCAGCCTGTGAAGCCGCTTTCCAGCAGCTCAAACAGGAACTCTTACAGGCCCCGATATTGGCCTATGCCGACTTCACTCAACCATTCATCCTGTACACCGATGCTAGCCAGCTAGGGTTGGGAGCCGTCTTGGCGCAGAAACAACAAGGAGAGGAGAAAGTAATAGCCTATGCGAGCCGAAGTTTACACCCCGCAGAGAAGAATGACTCGAATTACAGCTCCTTTAAACTCGAGCTATTGGCCATGAAGTGGGCGCTGGGTGAAAAATTTAAAGACTACTTGTGGGGAGCCAAGGTACGGGTTGTCACGGACAATAACCCGCTGGTGCATCTACAAACGGCCAAACTGGGGGCAGTGGAGCAACGCTGGGTGGCGCAACTGGCCAACTTCGACTATCAGATCCAGTACCGGCCAGGCAGAGAGCACACCAACGCTGACGTGTTATCCAGGTTACCGGGTGAAGGATCGGTAGGCCATACACCGGCCCCAGGACTGGGGTCCGAAGAGGGATTAATGGTGGGAGTTGTGGAAGCGCCAGGGCAGACATCCGAGGATCCCCCTCCGTGTTGGGGGTGGGACCCGCAACGCTGGAGACTGTGGCAGGGCGAAGATGGAGATGTGCGGCGGGTACGGACATGGTTGGAGCAGAAGGTCTGGCCTGAGGGGGCAGAACGTCGAACTCAGACCCGGAGTGTTCGAGGCCTGTTGGGACAGAGGGAAAGGCTCTACTTGAGGGATGGGGTGCTCTGTAGGACGCTTCAGGACCCAGGCCGAGGAGAGGAGGTCTGTCAGATCGTGGTCCCCGAAGGACGGTGGCAGGCGTTGCTGGAGGCGTATCATGCTAGGATGGGACATCAGGGGCAGGAGAGGACATTGGCTTTGTTGAGGCGACATTTCTACTGGCCCGGGATGGAGGGTACCACCAGGACTTACCTTCAGAGATGCCCACGTTGCACCTTGTTCAAGTCCAGGAGGGAGGCACGGGCACCGCTGGTCCCGATTCAGGCCCGGGCACCTCTGCACATGGTGGAAATGGACTTCCTCACTCTGGGACGGCCGGCGGACCAGATCCAGAATATTCTCGTTGTCACTGATCTGTTCACAAAGTATGCTTGGGCCATCCCCACTGTGGACCAAACTGCCCTTACCACTGCTAACACTCTCTGGAAGTACGTGATCCAGCCATTCGGATGCCCTGAGATCCTCCATTCAGACCAAGGGGCCAACTTCGAGTCGAAAGTGATTCATGAATTATGCCAACTGTACGGGTGTAAGAAGACCCATACGACCCCTTATCACCCTCAAGGGAACGGAGGGTGTGAAAGGTTCAATCAGACTTTGCTGGGCTTTTTGGGAACCTTGGAGGAAGAACAGCAGGGCCATTGGGCTGTTAGGCTCCCAGCAGTGATACAGGCGTACAATAACAGCATCCACAGTACCACCGGTTATGCCCCTACGTACCTGATGTTCGGCAGATATGTGAGGCTCCCAATGGATATGCTCATGGGAACCACTAGGGGAGAAGAGGGAAGTAGTCTGTCCGACTGGGTAGCGAACCACCACCGGCGCCTCCAGTCCGCATACGAACAAGTCGCCGGCCGGATTAATCAGGCGGCGCTAAAGAGCAAGAGACTGTATGATCGGACGGCCCGAGAAGCCCCGCTACTGCCAGGGGAGAGGGTGCTGCTGCGGGACAATCGCCGACAAGGGAAGGGAAAATTGAGTGACCGATGGGTGGCTCAGCCGTACGTCGTCCAGCGACAACCCCATCCGGACCAACCTGTATATGCCTTACGCCCTGAAGGTAAGACGGCGGGCCCCGAACGGGTGTTACACCGCAAACTGATCCGCCCTTGCCCGAATTACCCAAAGCCAGTGGTAGAGAACCCACCGGCCGAGACGACGTGGACGCCCCCGCTGGTAGGATGGGCAGTGATCCCGAGGGGCCTAGGCCTAGGACCATGACCTGAAGCACCCATCTCTCCACCCCGACGTTCTCAACGAGAGAATCAGGGTCAGCCCCCAGTCAGGTACGGAGACTGGGTGTCTGGAGACCGTTCTCGGGACTAGAACGGTTTGGCGGGGGGGGGGTATGTCACGGGGTGACAAATAATCCCCAGAACTTATTCCCACCAGAGAAGTGTTCCCGCTGGGGCACTTTCAGTGTAACACTGTCCCCGGGCCTGTGTGTGTGTCTGTCGTCATGACAACTAAACTGCAGATTGGCAACAGGTGTGGGGACTTCACTCTGAGTGTCTGATTGAGGCCATGCCAGCATTTTGAGAGGATAAAACACAAGGGGAAGAGAAGGCTGTGTGTGTTTTTCCTCCCCCGTTGATCTGGAGTGTTCTCTCTCCGTTTGTTGGTGGTTTCGCCCCCCGTTGATCTGGTGTGGTTCTCTCCCGTTGGGAAATGTTTGGGGAGTGTTGCAACTGAAGGGCTATTGGAAAGGAAGAGGAGTGTTGCTTGTGGGACCCGAGGACAGTAAGGAAGAGTGGAATTCGCCGCCTGGACTGGAAAAGAGCGAGATGAGTAATTGACAAATTGAATCTCATAAATGCATGTTTTCTACACTAAATTGGATACTGGTTTAGAGTGCTCAGATCATGTTGTACACATCTCACTGAGTGAAATACACTGATTTCTTGTCGATCTCTTACCTCCTCTTTCCACGTTGGAAACGGCGAAGTGAAGCCGGCTTGTAGTGGTGAGAAAAATATCCAGAATATCCTTCCCAACCTTGACGATCATCGGCTCTTTAGATCGAGACCTCTGGGCGAGTGCTGGCCCTATTTGCACTTGAAGAGTGTATTTGTAGTGCTTGAATTGACGTTTCCCCTCACGTTGCATGTTTGGAGTGGGATTGCCGTGTGTGTGTGGAAGATTTACCCTTTATCGCCGTGCACTCCCCATGTGTCATGCTGGTCTACCGCTTACCACAAGAGCCTAGTAAGATCGATTATATTCACCTGTTGGAAGTCAGAAGGAATAACCTCTGTGTGTCAAAATAACCTCTCATGTGAGAACTGTTTACCTCTGCTTGAAGTTCTGATTCTGTCTGTCCCAGCGAAAGCCCCGCTCAGCTTGCGACTTTGAGTCTGCTGCAGCCCTGAAGCCCACCTATTTGGCCAGAAGTACCTGTCCCCTGCAACACATGTGAGAACTGTTTACCTCTGCTTGAAGTTCTGATTCTGTCTGTCCCAGCGAAAGCCCCGTTTAGCTTGCGACTTTGAGTCGGCTGCAGCCCTGAAGCCTACCTCTAGTGTGTGAAGTGTCTGTCCCCTGCAACACACGTGAGAACTCTCCACCACTGTTTGAAGTTTGATCCTGTCTGTTCCAGGGAAAGCTCCGCTCAGCCTGTGACTTTGAGTCTGCTGTAGCCCTGAAGCCCACCTGCATAGTGTGAAGTATTCGCCCCTGTAACACACGCGAGAATTGTACATCTTTGCTGGAAGTCTTGATTCTGTCTGTTCAAAAGGGAGTTCCGCTCCGTCTACGACCCCGAGGTTGCTGTGGCCCCGAGGCCTTTGGTCTGGTGTCCATCCTTGTCCATCCTAGTTCTGTGTGTATCCCTTGAAGTGTCCATTCTTCGAAGAGGCCCTGCTTAGCCTGTTGGCTCTGTGTTCACTGCAACTCTGTTATTCCACTTGTATGGTGAGAAGGGGATATCCTGCCTGTTCCAGAAGACGCCCCACTCGGTGTTGGCGTCGAGGGGTGACACACTTGACTGTCTACTTACCTGTTAGTGGTGCGCTAGCGTGAATCTGCATCCGAGGGAAGAAGAAAGTGAGCCCCGACCATTTACTTACCTGTGATACCCACCTGTCCGTTACTTACCACTGTGAGTCTGGCACCAGCGCCAGAAGGAAGTGACCCCCGACCATCTAATTACCTGTGATACCCACCTGTCCGTTACTTACCACTGTGAGTCTGGCACCAGCGCCAGAAGGAAGTGAGCCCCGACCATCTACTTACCTGTGATACCCACCTGTCCGTTACTTACCACTGTGAGTCTGGAACCAGCGTCAGAAGGAAGTGAGCCCCGACCACCCACTCACCTGTGTGATACTCACCTGTCCATTACTTACCACGGTGTCGCCTTGGGTTCCTGGGAAGAGGAAGGAAGAAGATTTTAGATTAGGATTTTCAAATTACTTTTAAATATTAAATAAAGCTTGTTATTCTTTTATTCCTGTCTCCTGCCTCCTCCTTTGACACGCTCCTCAGGGTGATCCCGGTCTAGGGGTGGGTGCAGTCTGGCTTGGCCCACCCCGACCTGTGACATATGTTGATATTGGTTTTTAACATATATAAATTTGCCATATTAAATGAGTATATTGACATATATTAATATGATGTATATGATTATTATTTTTTATAATACTGTATGTTTTGACCATATATGTCACTGATATGTTTAATTTATATATGCCAAACTATTTACTATTTAACTATTGTGATGTCACGAGAGGCTGTGTCCTGGAAGGACGCTACATTCCCCTTACCCCTTTTCCACCAAGCTCCGAACCAGTAAAAGTGGTTCTTAAGTAGCACCAAGGGTGTAGATTTGGTTTGAACATTGGGGGGGTTTTCATGTGATCATGGTATAAATATTATCTCCCCCCCAACCCCCCCACAAATTACGCCCCTGAGTAGCACCAAAACATTGCTGGGCTAGAAGTAAGAACCGCTTGCGTCAGGGGCTTGGGGCGGGGTTTGTAACGGTGGCAACCCGATAATAAATTCACATAATCAACCAATGATTGTACAAATAAAAGTTAGTAAGTTCGGACGCCAGGCAGGTGTAACCCTGCCAAAACAATAACCCAGATAGCTTAAATGCCACCAGTTACATACACGAAAATCAAAAAAAAAAAGAAAAGAAAAAGACATCACCAAGGACAGTTCAGAATCAGCTTAGAAATGTCTGTATTTCATACAATTTCACTCAAAACAAAACAAAAGAAAAGGACAATATATACAACCACTTTAAATTCCCAGTCAAATCTTTTTTCACAGACCACGGATTCAACAGTGCGTTCGTCCAGGTACAGAATCAGATTTCCTCAACAACAACAAAAATATATCAAAAATGTCAATTTTGGTTTGTGGCGAAAAAATTAAAAATAAAATATTACTCACTGCTTAGTTTGTGTGGGACCGGATAACCCGGATGTGTGAAATGCAGAGGTGAATTTGTGTGAGGGTTTGGGGGAAACCAGCCGTGAATACAGCCACGCCGTAGCCTTTAGGAAAGGTGAAACTCTGTTGAATGGTAACTGGAAACAGCCACAGGATCCAGACGGGCCTTAACCCAGCTCGCTTGGGGTCTTGTACACGCTCTGCGCTGAAGACATTGGTGTGGAGAGCGGTTTACTCTCTCGCATCCGCTCCAGCAGAGGCACAGCGTTCTACCCGCTGACGATTGCGTCACCGCCTCCCAGGTAAGGGAAAACACCTTCTTTTGCAGTTACTATTCCACCACGGAATAACCAACAGCTCGTTCAGTTCATGTGGTTACTTTCAGTTAGCGTTCGACTGTTATTGAGGCTTTCCGGTTCTCACCTCGATAAATCGCCCTCGTAACAACAAACTTCACGTCTTTTTCCACACTTTCTCTCTCCCTTTCTTCAGTATATACTCCTCTTTTTATGTGATAACCCCATTTCCTTTTTTCCCCACTTAGCAACAGAAATGGGCGGAGACAACCTTGATTTAATGATTTAATTTGTTTTTGTAGTTTTCAGCTCCGCCACACTCCTCCCCCCTGGGAAAAAAACAACTCCAGGTTGTTTAAAGGATAGCATTGTCAGAAACCAAGAAACTCTTCATCTTCGTCAGTGGATTCGTGGAAAATTTCCAAAAGTTTCGATTTTCCCAGATGGTTTAACTCATCAGCGGTAGGAAATCATGGCTTCAAGTTACATACATGAACGGTACGCACATCCTCACCAGTGTCTTTTAGTGCCACACGATAATTCAGAGGTCCCAGCCGTTTTATTATTCTGTAGGGACCTTTCCATTTGTTGGCAAGTTTAGCACAGAAATGGTGAAGTGCACTTGATTGCGGAAAATTCCTCACACATACACGGTCTTTTTCTTTGTAGAAGACATCTCTTCGGGTCTTGTTGTAGCTACGGAGCTGTCTTAATGATGCTTTCTTGGAATTTTCTTTGGCTCTAGCTTGCAACTCGGACAGATATTCTCTGACCTCGTAAGATGGAGCAGTTGGGGTAAGATTTTGCCCATGCAGCAGCTTGTCCATTGGCCCCTGTAATTTTCTCCCAAGGTGAAGCTCGGCTGGAGACATACCGATGGTTTCTTGGACCGCTGAATTAATGGCAAACCGTAGTTCAGGTAGGTGTTGGTCCCATTTTTTATGATTGTCATCCACATATGCTGAGATCATCTGTTTTAATGTTCTGTTCACTCGTTCGGTTAGGTTTGTCTGAGGGTGGTATGCTGTAGTCATCTTCTGAGTGACTTTCCATTTTGCACAGATGTCCTGAAAGATGGCTGAGGTAAACTGTGTGCCTCGGTCAGAGAGGATGAAATCAGGTACCCCCCATCGCGTAAGGATTTCTTTTCTGAGGTGTGAAGCAACAGCCTGAGCAGTGGCCTTTCGCAAGGGGAACAGTTCCACCCATCGGGAATAGTAATCCACGAACACTAGTAGATATTCATGTTGGTGGGAGCTGCGAGGCAGTGGTCCCATGATATCTACTCCCAACATCTCGTTTGGACGACTGGTACTGGTGGTGGTTTGTTGAATTTTCCCAGCAGGTTTTCGGTTCTCATTTTTCAAGGTCTGGCATTTCATGCACCTTTTTACATATTTTTTTACAGATGTCCACATGGAGGGCCAGAAAGCGACCTGACGCACTCTCTGGTAAGTTTTGCTAATTCCCAAATGACCACTTAAGGGATGCGCATGGTAATGCTGTAGAATTTTTGGGACAAGAGTAGCCGGGACATAGAGTCTGTAATGTACTTGCCCATTAGTCAGATGAGTTCGATGATACAGCTTATCTTCGATTATCTCATATTGATCTTGCACAGAGGAATCGTTGTCTGCTAGTGACTGAAATAGTGTGGTAATTACCAGATCTTTGTGCTGTTCTACCAGATGTCTACTGTGGAAAGTGGAAATCCAAAGTCCTCCTTCTGATTGGAGTATAAGTGGCATCCAGGTACGGAATACATCCGGGATAACGCATCTGGAGCTTCATTGAGTTTTCCCTTTCGATATTCAACCACAAAGTCAAATTTTTGCAGACGGAGGGCCCAACGAATTAGACGTCCCGTGGTTTTTGTGGAATTCATGACCCACTGTAGAGCTGAATGATCCGTGACTACTGTGAAGAGTTTCGGTTCCAGGTAGTATTGCCATTTTTCTAGCGCCCATACTATTGCCAGACACTCTTTCTCTGTAGCTGAATAATTAATCGCAGCTTTGGTTAACGTCCGACTACCATAGGCGATGACTTCTTCCAAGCCATGTGTTTTCCTTTGTGTCAACACTGCACCGAGCCCTGAATCACTGGCATCAGTGTAGACAACAAAAGGAAGCTGAAGATCAGGATGACCCAGGATTGGAGGTGAGGTGAGACATGTCTTCAATTTCTCAAAGGCTAGTTGACACTGTGGTGACCACTGGAATTTTCGTCCCTTTTTCTTCAAGTCATTTATAGGTTCAGCTATCCGAGAGAAATTGGGCACAAACCTATGGTACCATCCCGCCAAACCGAGAAATCATTGAACTTCTTTAAGGTTCTTAGGTACAGGGTAAGAACGTATGGCCTCTACTTTGCTGGGGTCAGCCGTGATGCCTTTTGTGTTTACCACATGTCCCAGAAATGTCAATTAACTTTAACTTTATTGTCCCCCATGGGGAAATTCTTTTCCACAGTACTGCACTTGTTTGACACACAGCATACACAATATAATACAAATGAACATAATACCATAATAATAATAAAAATAAAATAAAAAATAAAGGATAACACTCAGCGACGGCGGTTATTGAGGCATGTGATGACTGCGGGAATCAGACTTCTTCCAAACCGAGCCTTCCTGCACCTCAGGGTCCTGTACCTACGCCTTGATGGCAGTAGGGTTAAAAACTCATTCAGTGGATGTGTGGAGTCCTGTTCTATTGAAATTGCAATGCGTGTGATAGCTCTGTTATTGAGTTGAATTGAATTCATGAAGGCAGAACTTACTCTTTTTTAGGTTTATGGTTAAACCAGCAGTGTGCAATCGGTCTGAAGATCATGGAAGTGTTGGGTGACAGAGGGTGAGTAAATGATAATATCATTAATATACACGAAACATATTCTTCCTCGCAGTTCACCTAAGACAGTCTCCATTAATCGCTGAAATGTTGCTGGAGCATTTTTCAGCCCAAAGGACATGACATTGAATTGGTATAACCCAGATGGGGCGATGAATGCAGTCTTGGACTTGCTCTCAGGTTCTATGGTCACCTGCCAGTACCCACTGTTGAGGTCAATACTGGAGAAAATACCTGCACCAGAGAGGGATTCCAAGATCTCAGTGATATTAGGTAGAGGATAGGCATCTCTCTCAGTGATGGCACTGACCCTCCTATAGTCCACACAGAATCTCTGGCTGCCGTCTTTTTTTGGGACCAGGACAATAGGTGAGGCCCAAGCAGAGTGTGATGGTTCGATGATACCATTCTTCAACATTTCTTTAACTTGTTCTTGTACCACATCTTGTTTCTCTGGCGTTAATCTGTATGGACACTGTTTGAGGGGCACAGGATGGACAGTATAAAGACAATGCTGGAGTACTGTTGTTCTCCCGAGCTGGAGGGTACAGACTTGAGGATTGTTCTCTAAGAGGTGAAGCAGTTGGCACTTTCCCTCAGGTGGTAAGTGTGCTGTGTCTACCAGGGTTTTCATTAAAGTTTTTCCATCCAGATTATCTGATGACTGGGACACCCCTGGCATTTGCTGTGGAGGAATAGAGCTGAACAATGTGAGAGTTCTCCCTGTATTTTTATGTTGTGCTTTCTGTTTCAGATGCTGGATTCCTCTAGCGGGAATGCTAGCTCGTCCAGGCTGGAAAGGATATTCGCTGTTGGGAATTGACTTGAAAGAATATTTTCCATCTGCAACATTGATCTGAAGACCACTGGTAAATATAAAATCCAATCCCAAGACTACAGAGTATGCCAGAGCTTTAGTGGAAAGGTTGGCTACAGGTAGAGAAAAAACTTGGTTATGGAGTGTCATTTCAATGGTTGTCCATCCTATAGGTACAGCGGTCTCACCATTAGCCAGGTAGAGAGAACCAAGAGCCCAAGTACGGAGTTGTTCAGAGGATGCAAGCTCTGTCCATAAGCTCTCGTGTAAAAGAGTATAGCTTGCCCCGGTGTCGACTATAGCCTTTCCTGTCCATCTGCCAATAGTAATTGG
The DNA here is from genome assembly GCF_949152265.1 of Phoxinus phoxinus. NCBI lineage: Eukaryota > Metazoa > Chordata > Actinopteri > Cypriniformes > Leuciscidae > Phoxinus > Phoxinus phoxinus. The sequence continues at coordinate 1,992,115 of NC_136878.1, read as the reverse complement.
GATGACCAACTGTTGAGGTATAGACTCACATTTAGAAGTAAAAGAAGCAGTCACAGTAGATGTTTGGGATGGAGGTGTGACAGACAGGGCGTTATTTGATGGTGTTCCTCCTGTGTTTTGTGCTGGGGAATTTCGCTTGTTTCCTGCAGGTTGGAAAGGACCTTGAGGCGATGTGAAAGGTGAAGTGGAGTATTGTGGACAGTTTCCAAGAGGATGCTGACCTTTACATCTCCAGCATTGGACGGTGGGTCTTTCACCTTGGCGGTTAGAGGTAGGTTTTTGTGGTATAGGTGAAGTCATGGTTCGTCCTTCATAATGTAGCTGATGAACATAATCTTTTTCTAGTTGATGCCCAAGTTTTACCAGTTCATCCACTGAACTTACTCTGCTGCGAAGTTGACTAGCAAGGTATAGTTTAATGTTTTTGAGTATCAATTTAACTAACTCAAACTCTGTCAGTGAAGGTTTCCAGCGCTTGCATAGAGCTCTGTAAGTAAAAGCGAAATCTCTAATGGACTCCTTTTCCCCTTGAATTCGGGTGCGGACACGCTCAACTAGCTCGTCTTCATAATCCTCAGAAAGAAATGCTGCAAGAAATGCGGATTCAAACTCATTCCATGTTCGAACAGAGGATCTAGCCACTTCCCACCAGTCCCGTGCTGTTCCATAAAGGACAGTGCGAAAGGTTGCCAGAATGTCTGTATCCTCTAAGGGGTGTAATGCCAGAAAGTCGTGACATCTGGTTAAATATAACAGAGGGTCACTATCATCTGATGATCTGCCAAAGGTGGGGAAGGTTAGTTTCAAATGATCACTCTTGACCACAGATGTTGGCGGCGAAGAAGGTGGATGTACAGACGTGGATGTGTGAGGTTTTGACGTTTCACCTTCTGCAGCAGTGGAGCGAGGGGGTGATTTTAGTGTCATTGATGGAAAGTCAGTTACTGTTTTCCCAGGGAATTTGAAGTAACTGCTTATTTCTGATTTCATCTCTTTCAAGGAGTCACTCAGGGTATTCAATTGGACACTACATTGACTGATCTCCTGGAAAAGTTGGCTACAATCCTTTCGAGTACTTTGCTGCACTTCATGGATTTCTTTCTGTACCAGCAGTTGCAATTGTTCGACCATAAATCGGACTTCAGAGGCTAGGGTGCGCTCACTTTTCTGCAGTTCTCCTGTTACCATTACCTTCATGGCTTTTGTCAGCTGATCAGTATCCTCTTCATCATGTTGTTTTAGAGCAGTGATTGTGGTCTGAAGCTGCTGATGGTTGGATTTAATCTTAGCAGTCAAGGTTTCAATCTTGGCATCATGCTGTGAAATGGTAGTTGTAAATTCCTGGGTGAGTGCTTTCAAAGCCGTGTCCTGCTGTTTGAGACAATTAAACAGGATATCCCAGTTCCCTTGTACGTGCTCTGATAATTGATACATTCCTCTGCCAGGGGTTGGGAGAACCGCAGGCAAGTCACGCTGTGTTCCAGAAGGAGGTGTCAGTTCCATGGAAGTGCACAACGGCATGTCAACAGTCGGTGGAGGAGGAGCCCTTTCCCCTGGTGGTGGAGTGGAAAATTGCACATGGGTTCTTGGAGGGTGAAACTGAGTGGGGGTGGAGTAGAAAGTGGGAACAGGAGGTGGTTGTCTGGGTTGCTGTGGAGTTTGTTGCACCAGGGGCCAGTTGGGTGTTGCAATGTCTGGAGGATCCATGGCCACGAAAGTGGATTCCTTGACTAACTTTGTGCACTCAAGTCTAGTACTTTTTTTTTATTGCTGTTTTTATCGACATTGTGTTTATTGACATATTATGATTGCTGCTTCTCGTTGTAAGGTGACCTTGAGTGTTTTGAAAGGCGCCTCAAATAAAATGCATTATTATTATTATTATTATTTGTGGTTGAGGGGTATGGGCCATGGGTGACGTGTATGTGTGGAAGTGGCAATAGTCAATGGTGAAATGAAAAAAAAAAAAAAAATAATAAAGTAATGAAAACTCTACTTGGCCAATCCCAATTTCTTTTGGCAAAGGGCAACAACAAAATAACAAACTACAGAGGGGTTACTTCACAGAAGGTTGTTTTTTTTTTGTTTTTTTTTTCACAATTTTCAAACAATAGCCCAAACGTTCTCCAAAATCGGCTGGATAGACCACAGTTCAATTCCCCAAAGTTCAAATGATCACAAAATTGATAAACGTCCACTTGGATAATACAACAGTTCACAGGGAAAAATGTTCAATGATCACAAGAGCAAATCCAAAACAAAACAGTTCAAAGAGATAATATTCAAGTTTTCAAATTACAAATTTCAGGTTCCAGGTTTTCAAGTTTCATGTCCCTGTTCGGGCGCCATTTATGTAACGGTGGCAACCCGATAATAAATTCACATAATCAACCAATGATTGTACAAATAAAAGTTAGTAAGTTCGGGCGCCAGGCAGGTGTAACCCTGCCAATATTTTCAAAACAATAACCCAGATAGCTTAAATGCCACCAGTTACATACCCGAAAATCAAAAAAAAAAAAAAAATCAAAAAAGAAATCACCAAGGACAGTTCAGAATCAGCTTAGAAATGTCTGTATTTCATACAATTTCACTCAAAACAAAAGAAAAGAAAAGGACAAAATATACAACCACTTTAAATTCCCAGTCAAATCTTTTTTCACAGACCACGGATACAACAGTGCGTTCGTCCAGGTACAGAATCAGATTTCCTCAACAACAACAAAAATATATCAAAAATGTCAATTTTGGTTTGTGGCAAAAAAATAAAAAATAAAATATTACTCACTGCTTAGTTTGTGTGGGACCGGATAACCCGGATGCAGGGTCCGAAATTAACACCCGCCAAGCGCCAAATGCGGGTAGATTTTCCATTTGGCGAGTAAATCTCAAAAGGCTATCCGCCACACTGGCGGGTGAATGTTCATACCAAAATAGTAATGTAATAAAATGTTTTTAATAAAATGTTTGTCCCGCCATAGTCTTATCTGATCGGTGAGTAGCCGAATGTAGACGAACTGCTGCGCGTGTGACAGGGCGCATGTTTAACTGAAGAACGAGCAGAGAGAGAGAGCGAGCCCCGGTCGCGCGCGCGCTCTCTCTCTCTCTCAGTGGAGACAGGCGAAAGGCTTCACAGTCTCCTAAGCGCTGTCTTCAGCATCCGAAATTAACACCCGCCAAGCGCCAAATGCTGGTAGATTTTCCGTTTAGCGAATAAATAATAAAATAAAATGTTCGGACACTCGGGAGGTCGTGAGATATTGCACACGTTACGAGTCAGTTAAACTGATATTCGCTTCAAAGCAGCTGGTACACGGCACGACTGTCCGTGAGCTTTCGCGCTAAACACAAGAGACCGGAGTTTTCAATGTTGCAGGCAATAGCTTCAGATAGAAAATGACAGAAATGTGTGTGAACAGTAATGGACAGATTATGAACAGCTAAATGAACAGTAGCCATTCCTTTCAACATAAAAACGAGAGAGAGAGAGAGAGAGAGAGAGAGAGAGAGAGAGAGAGAGAGAGAGATTAAGAGTGTGTGTGTGTAAAATAAAAAATAAAAAAATTATTATAGCCTACATTTCAAATTTTGCTCTGGACAATTTTTTGTTTGTATTCAACATAATACCTTATTATCTCAATTAAATGTACTGAAATTAATGTATATGTGACACAAAAAGGCTGTTTATTATTTTGGCCGGTAAAAAATATGCTTGGCTGGTGGATTTTTTCATCTACCAGTCCCCGTGGCAGGTGAGCCAAAAAGTTAATTTCGGACCCTGCCCGGATGTGTGGAATGCAGAGGTGAATCTGTGTGAGGGTTTGGGGGAAACCAGCCGCGAATACAGCCACGCCGTAGCCTTTAGGAAAGGTGAAACTCTGTTGAATGGTAACTGGAAACAGCCACAGGATCCAGACGGGCCTTAACCCAGCTCGCTTGGGGTCTTGTACACGCTCTGCGCTGAAGACATTGGTGTGGAGAGCGGTTTACTCTCTCGCATCCGCTCCAGCAGAGGCACAGCGTTCTACCCGCTGACGATTGCGTCACCGCCTCCCAGGTAAGGGAAAACACCTTCTTTTGCAGTTACTATTCCACCACGGAATAACCAACAGCTCGTTCAGTTCATGTGGTTACTTTCAGTTAGCGTTCGACTGTTATTGAGGCTTTCCGGTTCTCACCTCGATAAATCGCCCTCGTAACAACAAACTTCACGTCTTTTTCCACACTTTCTCTCTCCCTTTCTTCAGTATATACTCCTCTTTTTATGTGATAACCCCATTTCCTTTTTTCCCCACTTAGCAACGGAAATGGGCGGAGACAACCTTGATTTAATGATTTAATTTGTTTTTGTAGTTTTCAGCTCCGTGACCAACAAGACGAAAATAAACTTGTGACCGCCATTTTTTAAATAGCTGCTAATCGAGCTAATAGCAGCTCGATTATAATCTCCGTCTATGCAAGTTACGGCGAGCTGCATGAACGCGTTTGATTCGCCGTGTTTGGATGCCGATGTATGTTCGCAAAGCCATGAGCATGAATAGTAACACAATATCGCCATTGTTGATGTAAGACTTGTTTGAGATGCATCGGAGCGGCGCGGACCGATCAGAGCTCCGGGAGTATTTGGAGAGCATACGACTCCTTGTGCTTTTGGATCGCTTTCACAGTGCTTTGATGTCATGCGGCGATCGGTCTGCGAGAAGCCGAACCATCTCGAACAAGCCTGGTGTGTTTTTGTTTGGCACTACCGCGCTAGCGTTGCTGGGCAACATGAGATGTATACACAGTGACGTAAGATCTGGCTCTGTTTTGGCTCTCTAGCCTGTGGAAAGGCAAACCGGTTCTTAGAAGACCCGTCAGTAGAACCAACTCCGAACTGGCTCTAGCTCTAGCTCTGAACCAGCACCTTGCCCCTTTTCCACCAGCAAGAACCAGGTGCTGGTTCAGAGCTAGAGCTAGAGCCAGTTCGGAGTTGGTTCTACTGACGGGTCTTCTAACTCCTGAGATGGAGAACCACGAACAGCTATGGCTCCATCTGCTGGTGGAGTCGGGAACTCCACCCCTCAATACACAACATTCCCTCACACCTGAGACTGATCAGGGTCTGATGAGCTGAAGGGCTTTTTAAGGGTTAGAGACACAGTTAGTGAGTGAGAGTTTTGGGAGAGAAGCTTCAGGCTGTGCTTTCTGTGGAGGACCAGCCCACCCCACCCCACCCCACCCCACCCCACTCCACCCCACTGTCGTTTCCACGAGGAACATTGAATGTTGGAAATACTTACCAGACATTTGAAGGACTTACTGCTGGATTGGCCACGGGCTGCAGCACCGATTGAAGTAAGGTTGGAAAAGACTGTTTACTTACCTGAGGGAATCAGGATTATGATTTCACCACCAGAAGAGGCATCATTTAAGTTTTAACTGTTGAAGACCAACCTGATCCTCAGTTACACTCTTGAGTGTGGAACGCTGTTTCTGTTCATTCCCAAGAACTTTAATAAAATCCTTGTTTATATTTGAACTTGTGTCCCCGCACAACTTGAACTGTCCCGCTGAGAGCTGTAGCCTCTCATGACGTCACACTATTTATTTCAAGTCTACATATCTACATTTCATTTCAATTTCTATCTAATTTTCGAATCTTTTATAAATAAAATGTATTTATTATTATTTGACCTCTTCTTGACCAGCTCATAAAAACAAAACAAATACTACACAAATTCTATTTGAAAACTGATTATTATATATGTGACATGTATATTTAAAAAAAACACTATTATACATAAAATATATGGGCTGGTTTTATATGTCAATTGCTTCATTTTCTAATAGGTTTTATGGGCATATGTGGATATATTTCATATGTGTACATATATTACATTTCCGTATGGGAAACTTTAAATCAATACGAAACCATAATATTAATAAATAAAATATGGTATAATTACAGTTTGAAAATAACTTCCGTAATATTTTCTTTTAGTAAAGCTATGCCTGGATCACCCCGACACAAAGTTTTGCGTTGTCGGTGAGACCCCCGCAAAGATTACACCGATATTAGCTTTCTCGAACATTGCATGGTTGCGCTATATGCCTGAAACTTAGAAACCAACATGCATTTCCATAGGTCTGTCAAAAAATAAATCATCTGGTTTAGTTGTATTTTAAAACGCTGCTTTTCCTACAAATATTGTGTCCAAGTCCATATTTATCAGTGTGATATTTGTAGAAATAAGAACCAGTTAATGGTCTCGTGTCGGAACACAACAGGTATAAAGATATGTTTGCTTTTAACTTTTTTCTAACTTTAAAGCTAGATTATCCTTTGAAAAGTGTAATAGAGTATTTGATTTTGGGTAAAATCTGGAAAACAACCCTAAACATGCCGTGTTTCCTTAATGATGTCATTCTGTTGAACTGTTTGGAGTATTGCAGTACCTATTTCTTAGCAATACATTGCATCAGACATATCATATATCATATTTTTTTTACATTATACTTGCTATTAAATTAATTGAAATTGTACCTTTGTAGAAATAAGAAAAGTACATTTTAAAATAAGATTAAAAGAAAAAGTACCAATTAATGACATTGTGTCAGAACACCGCAAATATGAAGGAATGCTTTTCAAACTTTAAAGCAAGATTATCCTTTGAAAAAGTGTAATACAAATCGTATAGAGTATTTGATTTTGGGGGGAACGGTGGAAAGTAGTGTTATTTAGCTTAATCTTTGTTTTTAAGGGAAGTGACATTCTCAGGAGACCCATTGACCCCTGAAGTACACGACTTCTCATGTGTAGATTAACACGGTTGCTGTTTTGTAATTTACACATCTGAAATTAAAGGTACAGTCGTTTTTTAAAAGTATTTTATTAGCTAAAATCAATGTCTTTATTCATAAATATGTCCTCATTGGTGTAAAAAAAACCTCTGCCAATGATTTGGCTTATCCTCGTAAGCAAATAATTTCTTATCTGTATATATACGGGGCGGGTAAGTCCTTGGAGGGTTCAATGTCGTTCGGCCATCTTGAAAAATATATATAATAGCAGAGAGGGGCAAAAAGCACTAGCCTACCTCAACGCGTTTCCAAAACATGTTTTGGTTCAGAGCCGGCTGACAGAAACCAGCTGATGCGGACGAGGAGATCAGTGAGAGGCAAATTTGAAAGGCTGCACTGCACGGTACTTCATAATGCAGGATCATACTTATCCCGAGCCACAGGAGAAGGTATCCTCGTAGCCAAAGAGCAAAAAAATAAAAAATATTTCAAAGGAAACGTGACCGGTGAATTCAAAACGAGGGTAGATATCGCGATAGCTTTTCCCAGGTGGAAAGAGATAATGAATGAAGGGACGCTGCTTTCTTCTCGACAGGTAAGTCAATGTTACGGTCTAAATTACAAGCTTTTTTTCATTGCTTGGTTGAGTTAAACATGTCTAGTTAAACTCGATGAAACTCGATGATTGGAAGACATGTTGTGTTGACTGTCGACTGTTGACTGTCAGACAAGACAGTCTGGTGCGGACGGACAAGACAGTCTGGTGCGGACAGTGTCACACTAACCCATCTTTTCACCAACAAATGGAAGTTTTATCAGAAAACTAATCAGAAAGAGATCATTGGAAACGAACATGATAATAGCGACCGTTTGCTGGCATTTTTGTTGTTTACTTCAAAATTTACAACCCAAGCAATGATGTTTTACCATTATTATTATGTTTACAATAAAAAGTGATACATTGATTATAATGAATTGATTTATGTCAAAATTGCACATTAGTCACAGAGAAATAAATTAGGCTACCGTTAGGTCTATTTCACAAAAGAAAGAGGACACTTATTTAGTCGAGGCTGTTTCTGTTTATTTGGTAGTTAGCTACAGGATATATTTAGGCTACATCACATTTAGAAAGAATGATAATTTCTACAGATATGCCATCAAAAATACGACCTGAGGAGCTTTGGCACTCTCTCGACTCCCAGTAGGCTACAGATATTTTCAGGAGAAACCGAGGAAGCTCCCGAAAAAAGTTGCTTTATTTTATGATAGTCCGCTATAAAGAGACCGGAGGCTGTCAATAGGCTACTGACAGATAAATAAAAACATGATTGTGATACTCATTATGATTTGTCTGATTTCTTCAAGTGTTCATATTTACTTTGGTAATGGTTAGCATAGACTTTTGCATCGCGTAGCCTATAAATATTTCTGCCTTATACGGTTGTCCAATCAGCATCCAGGACCACAACTATGAGTATTATAATAATGAGCATTTCGTGCACATTTCACATGCGTCACATGCATTAATCTGGCTTGAAAAGCAAAAGTACATCATACAAATAAACACATCGTAGAGACAGTTCAACTTACCAAAGAAACAGAAACAGAAAAAAAAACAGTGAGGACTTTGCTGCCTCATTTCAGAACGCTGCACACCACTGACATACTAAAGCCTATGTATTATTCATCTCTTGTGTTTTTCATGGCCTGACGGACCTCCTCTACCAGATTGTCTCTGTTGTTTGTGATGTTTTTTCCAGCGACCTCCATCAGATCAGTGATCATCTCAGCGCTGTAAGAACCTTGAAACGTGCCATATTTTTCCCTCCACTCCTTAATATCACCTGAAGAAACATTAACACTCTTAAATCAGAACACAGTTGATATTTCAGTTTTATTCAGGACATTGTAAGATCATAACTTGCCTCCACAGTTGACCACATTAAAGAGAGGGATGTGTATCACGGTTGGAGTGTTTTGGCCTTTGAACACATAGAAGTCCTTCGGTTTCTTTACGTCCTCTTCAGGAATGTTGACCTCAGGGAAAGGGATCTTTAGTTTCTTGCACGTCTCAGCAGCTTCCCTCACTGTCTGTAGTGGAAAAGCAGCACATTATTGTTTGGTTGGACAGACATTCCCAGTATAAATTTAAAGTGTTCACCAAATCGTCAGGATGAGGAACCGCTGAGATAAATGTGAATGCTAACGGACAGCACTCTCTAGGTATTATAAATACATACGGTTAAATGAAAACGCTTGAATTTCCTTTTAAATTGTATTCTTTCCAATAGTTTTTTTTAGTTTTTTAGCTGTTTAACCACTTATATCCACAGCCATTACATATTTCAAACAGTAATATCCTATACTAAACCTAAACTAATCTTGACACACGATATATCATTTGAAAGCTTACAGTCTCTAGTTTACATATTTGGTGACTGATTTTCAAAATAAATTACAGAGGAGCCGTAATCTTGCAACAAGAATATGTTCATCCTCCTGAGGCGTGTTCAGACCTTTATTTTGAAATAGTGACGAACATGAAAAATCATGAAAGAATGGTAGAAACCTCAGTTTGTTTTCATGCCAAGAGTTCAAAAGATAGCATCCATTAAATTATTTTAGAAAAAAAGGTCTGAAAATGTTTTAAATATAAAGAAAATAATACTAGATTCAGCATGTGGCAGCACGCTATAATACGTGATCTTTTGTGTTTCTTAGAGGTTGAATTCATTTCAAAATCTGCCAAACTTCCAATACTACTTCTGAATAGGATGTCTACTTCATAAATTGATTGAAAATTGTAAAAATAATGGTTCAGATCACTCAAACAACATATGGAAATGGAGGCGCCCTTGTATGGGCAGTAATGTCCACTAGTGGAGAAGTGTGGTACTGCGCCCAAACTAAATCTCACTGAAAGCTTCTTCTTTTTTTCTGTTTCTGTTTAATAGAGATGCTCCGATCAGCATTTTTGGGGCTGATTACCGATCACCAAAATCAAGATCTGCCGATTGCCGATCACTGCTGATCACAGAATGGCAGAGGAATGGGAATCTTTTATCTATAATCTAGCAGTTTGCACCATTTGTAGAAATTAAACTAACTATGAGGTGGCAAGAACGATTTCTTTCTGGAACAACCAATTATGCAAAACATCACAAAACCAGTAGGTTGTTTATCAGACAGAAATTCATGAAGAACCTTTTGTAAGTCAAATTTAAGATCGTTTTAAGACCATAAAGATTGAAATTTAAGACCTACACGATGCATTAAAGGTGCTGTATGGAGTTTTTCTACTAAAATGAAACCATTTTTTATTACCTGTGTGTGAAGGGGTTGTAATCTCACAATAAAATGATCCACTTGGCGGGTTTTACTATTACCTCTGAAAGCAAGTATTCTTATTTCTATGTGATACTCCGAGTCGGATTTGCCGCGAAATCCAGTGCCGTGACTGAGACCTGCATGCGCCTCTCGCCTCTCGCCTCGTCTACTGACTGCACTCAACAGCGACGACACTGCAACTTTATGACATGGAGTCTGCTAATACTAGGACACGACTAGCACAACACAGACTCCAACACAAACTCCACATAATAATAAAAAACAAAAGAAAGCACGCGCACGAGCACTCGCTTGTAAACGTATTGGTTGCAATCTGAAACATCACCGCTAGATGCCGCTGAAAACTCCATACAGCAACTTTAACCAGCAAATAAAAAATTAAATTAGCATCAATATGCACTTTTTGTTTACATAAGCATTAAAATAATAACAAAAAATATGGCTAGATTTTAAAAGCATCTTGCAACATGTTATCTACTAACATGTACAAGTGCAAATAAAGTTTTGACAAAAAAGGTTTTATAAAAAGATAAACCTCACATATTCATTTTTTTATAAAGAGAATGAGTCAAAAAAAGATAAATTACTGACATTTACAATGCACATTAGCTTATCTTTTATTATAGTAAAATTCGGTCCGATTTTCCCGTGGCGTTTGTCGTTGCTATGCAACCATGCACCGCGCTCTCCTCGACGACAAAGAAGTTTTAGTAGCTTTTGCGGAATTCTGAAGTTGAGATTTTTTCATCTCCAGACGGGAGAAGGAGAACTCATGTTGCCACTGGCCAGCTCCGGTCTGCTGTTGTGATTTACGTCACGTGATCCGCGCTTTTGGGGTTCGCCGATCAATCGGAGCATCACTACTGTTTAACTTCTTTAATTTTTTTCACTTCTACAAAAATCTGCCAAATGTCTTCTTTAAAACGAGACCAATCTTACATCTATATTCCAAAGCATTCCTGAATTATAACCATTTAAGTGCGGTATGTGCATTTTCATGTCTATTTAAAAAAAAAGAGGGGTTAAAAGATACAGCATTTGTAATTATCTGTTAATGTTTTTATTTTAAGTTAGTGTGAACTCTGGTGGTCACAATGCATGCCATGAAGAAAAAAGCATTATTTTTGAAAAATCTCCTGTTGTGTTCTACAGAAGAAACAAGTCACGGGTTTGGAACGACATGAGAGGGAGTAAATTATGATTTCTAGGGGATATTTTTTCCCCTTTAAATGAACTGAGTGAATTCTCTGTGCGTATAATACCGTGAAAGGATCGCCGTCACTGAAATCCAGTGAAATGATGAGGTCGATGTCTCTCTCTTCTCTCAGCACTGAGAAGTAGGGTGAGTTGAGCAACGGTCCAGCGTCTATATAGTCTCTCATCTCACTTTTCAGAAGAGCTGCGGGCACTGCTTCATCTGAGAGATCACAGCATTATTATATTATTCACAATTAATTTTTACAGTTAACATCTGTCTATGCGTTTCTGTCCTCACCTTTCATGTTGTAGAGGAAATTATATTTTCTGCCCCAGATCCACTGAGCAATGCATTCATATAAAGTCTTCAGAAGATCTGTAAAACAAATACACAGTGGTTCTTAAATTCAGTAAATGGTTCTGATATTGTTATTATATTCTGTATATGTTTTTGTTGACTATATGATCATTTTGAGAAAAAGTTTTGATGTTTTATTGTAGTTTTTCAGCTTTAAAGTACATCATTGGATGTCTAAAGTTTCTTCTGTGGCATCAGTCTGTTGAAACCTGTTTTGCTGAATTGAAAGCATTTATGGAATTTTAGAGTAAAGCACATTTCGGTTTATGCATTATTCTGGCTTGAAAATCGAAAGTAAAGTAAGTAAATTATACAAATCAACACTTTGTAAAGACAGTTCAACTTGCCAAAGAAACAGAAACTGAAGCAATGACTCAAACCATTACACACATCCACAGTGTATTGTTTCATATTAGGGCTGTCGCGGTGAAGGAATTTCCCTTGTGGTAATTTTGACTGGCTTAATAGCGCGATATGCGGTATTCTCGCCATTTATTTATTTATATTTATTTGTTGCTATATAAATAAGTGTTACGATGTGGTCAGCATGCACAAAAACAAGGACATTTTCAGTAACCTATGTAACCGAAACTAAACAGCGTCTCTGCGCATTGAAAGGCTGTCACTCAGCTCGCAGTTATACGGCAACAGATTGCATGGGTAACGCTGAAGCTGATGCTTACTTTAATTGAATCAATGCCATTGGTCTCTCTGTGTGACTCGCTGATTTTATACTGAGGTCGAAGCTGTCTCCCACTGATTGCGGGTCCTATAAGTAGACCCTTAGGTTGTCACTCCCTGAGTGACAGGCGAGGAAACCATTGTTTTCCTGTGCCAGTATTCCCTTAAAGATTATGTCTAGCTCAGAGGCTAGCAGTAACAGACTTTTGTGCTCTGCGTGTCTACAAAGTGTCCTCTAGAGCATCGGTTCCCAACAGGGGGGTCGCGGCCCACAAGGGGGCATCAGCGTGCTCCGTGGGGGGTCGCGTCATATTTTGAATTTTTTTTAGCAATGAGCATTAAATAAAAGTCCTTAACTTTTTTCTGTTCAAAATGTACAAAATGTATATAATGAGCGAGTTCATCATGAATCCATTTTCCAATCCGTGGGCCTGCATGCTATTTTACACTGGTCCGGATCGCTGCGGAGTAGCCCAGTACCTGCATGACTCGTCATAGACGTACACAGAGAGAAGTAGATCCGGCTACAATGTTCTTCCGAAAGACGCATTATTCTGTTAAAAAACGCAAGTTTATTATCGCTCGCTATAGCCTCAAAAGCGTAAAAAATAAAGCCTCACATTGATAAAACCTCACAAATATCATGCAAGTATTGAGGTGCAAGGGGGGGGGGCCTAAAATATTTTCTTGGGAAAAAGGGGGTCTCAGACAAAAAAAGGTTGGGAACAACTGCTCTAGAGGACGCAGGGCGAGTTCCCATTCGAAAGGGCACGTCACAGGTGACACATGTAACCATGGTTCCCTGAGATGGGGAACGAGACATCTCTCTGCCATGCATCTGGCCTGCCTGTCTATGTCTCCTTCAGACAAAGAAGTTGATGATGTCTAATACAGGTGCCCTTATATACTCACGGTCGCACCAGTAGTGATGCCACGGACTGTTGTGGGCCAATGACATTGTCGCGTTTTTACACGTGCTTCAGACACCAGTCACGCTGAAGGTGTTTCCCAAAGTGTCCTCTAGAGGAAACAGTGTCTCGTTCCCCTTCTCAGGGAACTGTGGTTACATGTGTAACCTGAGATGTTTTTGTACGTTATTTTATCCATATTTGTTGTTTCATCAATTAGTTTGTTTTACTGTTTAAATGTTGCAGAAAATCCATTAAAGATACATTTTCTAGCACACTTTAGGAAAACCTTACCAATCAGCATTGTTCTGATGGATTCATCGTGAGCAGACGGATCTTTGCCATTCAAAACCGAGAGATTCATGTCCACGAGATCCATGAGCAACTGGTGATATTCGTCTATGGGAGGGGAGTTTGGACCTTCTGTAGAAAACACACATTGAACAAACATGAACACACTGCAAAATGTCTTGAACACAAGTGCTTTCCATCACCAAATTTATGACATTTAGATATCAGGTGTTTGTCATTATTGATTATTTTTATTTTTCATCATTAAAGAGTTTAACTTATTTATCAGCAGGTAGCATTAACCTAGAGACAAAAGAAAGACTTGTTAATAAATAAAAGTAATAAGAAATGTTTTACCTTTCCTCATTTCCTCAAGCATCCCTGGTTTCATTATAGACAGGATATGAAGAATCCACTCTGGGGGGGGGGGGTCAAATGGAATTTAAGTTCACATATTAATGAAATGACTGTCAGCTTTATGTAGAACTGAATCTTCAGAACAAATGAAGTCGCACCTATTATTTTTTCCAAGATGAATTTAAAGTTCTCGTCTCCATCTGCAAAAGCGCTGCCACACAGAGCTGCAGAAAACACATTTAAGTTTATGGGCCTTATCTTGCACCCAGTGCAAATGTACGCCAGAAGCAACTCTTGCTCCACTTATGGCCACAGTACCTCTTGCAGCGCTTCAAGATGTTTTCCTAATTCTAATTGTAATATTTATATTTATATTTCCTTTAAAACCGCTTGTTACCTTGCAGGTACAGCATGTCAATCTCAGGCTGGTTCTTGATCTTACGGCCATTCTCAAACTTGCTGCCAAAGTTGGATGTCTCCACAAACGCTCCAGTGAGGGAATAACCGGCTTCATATGGAGTGATCTCAAACCAGGGGTCTGCAGACAGAAACACATCTATTTAACAGCTGACACACACACACACACACACACACACACGAACTCTGTCTGTCTTTCTCTCTCTCTCTCTCTCTCTCTCTCTCTCTCATTCTCTCTCTCTCTCACACACACACACACACACACAGACCTGAATCTTTGCTCTGTTTGCTGTGCTTGTCGATCGCGCTGTAGATGGGAAACGGGTCTTTACTCTGCTGGTTCCACTGATCTGTGAGTGTTTGTTCATCTATCTGAAGAGAAAAAAAATATTTCTGCAGCTGTTATTTATTTGTACAAGATTGTAACCCTGGTTCCCTGAGAACAGTGGATGAGACACTGCGTCCTGAGACACTTTGCCTGAGCCTGGGTTCTCCCAAGGTTTTTTTTCTGCCACCTGATGGAGTTTTGGTTCCTTCAACTTCCTTGCCACTGTTGCCATTGCTGCCATTGGCTTGGCTTGCTTAGTTGGGGACATTTAAATTTAACATTTCATTTAATATTCAAAAATACTATTGATCTGCCTGCATTGACACTATTAAACAAGAACTGAACTGAGCTGGACGATGACATCACGGTTTACTCCACAGTGGCTATATATATAAATATATAGCCTATATAGACAGACGAGAGCGGAGAGTTTTCACAGAAAAACACTTACAGTTTGCGCATGTGGACCAAGCGTGCCGCACAAGTCCTGAAAGTGAAGTCACGATCGCCCCCCGGTGGCTGGTCCCAGTATAGGTCATAAACCCCACCCTCCCTATGAAGTCTAATGGATGTGACGGAAACTAAACAATCCAATTACACTTCATATACATTTTTTCCAAAGATGTTTTCTGTCATTTTAGGTAGTTTTTATCACGTTGATGCAAGTTTTTTTTATATATATATAAGTTTGCACTTAGTTAGCTATTTGATTCTATAAAAACGGGAATGTAACGTCATGATTGACAGCTGTGATAGACAGTTTCTCTGAAACAAAGAAGTCACTGAGTCACCAAAGGGTATTTTAGGGATTTTCGGGATAAGATTGGAGCTTCGGCTTTAATTTCTACATGTCCATAACTGTTTATTTCACACTCACATGTGTTCTGTAATAACTGTACTAACGGTCTCTGCGAGAGTGAGGACGGGACTTTGATATCGCGGCTCCTCTTTACATTCACTACTGCGCAGAGTCAGGTCCCAAATCTGCGCAAGATGTCAGCGCCATATTAGGACTTTGGCGGCTTCACTTTTCACCAATGGAAGAGAGTGAAGGGGCGTCATCCATTTTTTTTTACAGTTTAGGATGCGGACCCCTCAAGGACCAATCGCATGCTCTTCACCCAAAACTAAACACGCATAGGTTGTGTGAGTCACCAGTGTCAGTTGTGTTTTTAGGGCCCAAGCCTTGAAAGGGCGAAGGCCCTATTGTTTTCCAAAGGATTATTATTATTATTATTATTATTGTTGTTCTTCAAGGGTTTGGGGGCTTTTGGGGCCCTTAACATACTCAAAAACTCTTGAAACTTTGCACACGGGTCAGAACCCGCGGCCATTAGAGCCGGACTGAAGCTGGTACCCGGGCGTGGCAGGGGGGCTCGACAGCGCCCCCTGGAACGGGGTCCGAAAACTTGGTCCATACACGCTTGCATGAAATAATATGAAACTCGGTACACTTATAGATCTCATCGGTTCATATATCCTTCGTGCTCTGACTTTTTACCCCAGCCCAACAGGAAGTCGGCTATTTAGGGTAGTTAGAAAAACGCATTCAATGGAATTTAAAATACTCCTCCTAGACGATTCAACCAATCGCCACGAAACTCGGTCAGCATGAAGTCAAGACATTGAGGATGAAAACTTGCGAGGGGATTTTTGATATCTCGAATGGTTTGGCCGTGGCGAGGAAACGAATTTATGGCGAATATTGGAAACAGGAAGTGTGTTATAACATCCTCATACATTAACTGATCTTGATGAAACTTCAGCAGTGTGTTCGCTGTAAGAGGCCGATCACATGGATGTGACTATTGTGAGTCAAAGTTATAGCGCCACCAACTGGCAGCAGGAAGTGTGTCACTTTCAAAATGCTTTGAATTCACCCTCTTATTTTTACCCGATTTGCTTCAAACTTCATCTGTATAATGTAAACACACGACAGATGTAGACCTGTGAAAGGATTATTGATATCTTTAATACTGTCGCCATGGCAACGCTTTAAACTTTTATATTATTTTTGGATGCATTTGAGGCTCTTAACATGCTTCAAATTGCATGAAACTCAACATGCATATCACATTTATTGCCTAGTACACTTGTGCGAAGTTTCAGAAACGGGCGTGGTAAGGGGCTCAGTAGCGCCACCTTTAGTCAAAAATGGGGTATTAGTTTTACCTACAGTAACCAAACTCGGTACGTATATTCTTCTCTTCGATCCGGACAACTTTCTAATTTACACTCATTAGCCCCGACCAACAGGAAGTCAGATATTTTGGTTTGAATGGGAGAAAATCTGAGAATTTTGCCAGTCTCTCTCAGTGTCTGTGTGTGTGAGAGAGGAGGGGGGCTTTGTTAACCCTTTCTCTGCTGTGTGCGACTTCTCGGGCACTTATGGGGCCCTTAACGTGCTCAAAAACTCTTCAAACTTTGCACACAGGTCAGAACCCACGGCCATCAGGGCCGGGCTGAAGCTGGTACCTGGGCGTGGCATGGGGGCTCGACAGCGCCCCCTGGAATGGGATTCAGACAGCCCCCCCCCCCCCCCTTTTCTGTGTGTGTTTGGAGGGGAGCAGAAAGACTCACACTGATACAAGCTCTAAAGCAGACTTTTTCTCGACAGTCAAAGCGGGGTTACGTTATTGCCCGTCGTGCACAGGAACCCGAAAGGCAACGGGGTGGCGGCTTTTTATATATATTGTTTAGTTTGTTTTCATTGGACTTGTCTGCCTGTCATCACGTCACTTGTCATCTTCATTGTCATTATCAGTTCATCTGTATCCCCTGTGTTCAGTTAATCATTGTCGTCTGTGTTTGCATTTAAGTCTGTTCAGTCAGTCGTTGTGCGATCTATGTTGTGGATAGTGTGTTGCTGCCTGTCCTGTTATCCTTTATATTATTACCGTTAAATCTTCGTGTTGGAAATTTTATCCTCATCTTCGTCTGCCTTCCTGCAACCACACGTGACAACCAGGTGTCAGGAATCTCGGACACGGGTCCGCATACTTCCTAAACCATTTGTTAGCAGCCATGATTTCTTACTCCGTACCAGTGAAACAGTCCCTGAAGGCAAAAAGTGGATGACATGTTCTCTAGGCGCCCCTTTTATAGTTCCTGGTCGCACCAGTAGTGAAGTCATGGCTGTCGCCGGCCAATACAATTTCCGTGATTATACAGTACAGTCATCAGTCACGCTTGGGCATCCCCAAAAGTGTCTCAGGATGCAATGCGAGTTCCCTTTCGAAAGGGAACACATGCTAGTAACTGTTTTTTGTTTGTTTGTCTAAATCCTAAAACATTCCATAGAGCTTTCCTGTAGCTCAGTGGTAAGAGCATTGCGTTAACAGCGTAAGATGTGGGTTCGATCCCAGGGGATTGCACATACCTATGTATAAATGTATAGGATAATGCAATGTAAGTCGCTTTGGATAAAAGCGTCTGCCAAATACATAAATGTAAATGTAAATATAAATATTCCAATTAACATTTAAATATTTAAACATTTTCCAATACGGTCTCTACACCGCATGTCGATTTGCTGTAGGTTGTAAATGGAATAATGTTACAGAATTGTTTCCCCTGTGCTTCAGGTTCCGTGGCCATTATAAACACTCATATCAATCCTAAAAATAGCACTTTTAAGACTGAATGTGAGCACCTCATTAAAATCATACATCATTGAGTGTTGTATTATGAATAGTTACAGACCTCCTTTGGATAATTCGTGAAGACCATTGCTGCCAAGACGTCAGTCAAGCTGAATATGTCTTTCTCTTTGTAATATTTTAACATTTGAATAATTTGATATATCCAGCTGACGGCAGGACCGCTGAGTCTCTGGATGATCTTGTCTTTCACAGAGTCTAGTTTGGTGGACCAGTCTGACTCCTGATATAAGGAGGCCATACACCTTCAGAGGAACAACATATGCTCTCATTTATGACATTCAACGTACGTGTGTGTGTGTGTGTGTGTGTGTGTGTGTGTGTGTGTGTGTGTGTGTGTGTGTGTGTGTGTGTGTGTGTGTGTGTGTGTGTGTGTGTGTGTGTGTGTGTGTGTGTGTGTGTGTGTGTGTGTGCGCGTGTGTGTGTGTGTGTGAAAGAAATTAAAAAGGAGAGGGAGTGTGTGTGTGAGAGAGAGAGAGAGAGAGATAGAAAGAAAGAGAAAAAGATGGAGAGAGAGTGTGTGTGTGTGAGGGAGAGAAAGAAAGAAAGAGAAAAGGGGAGAGAGAGAGAGAGAGTGTGTGTGTGTGTGTGTGTGTGTGTGAGGGAGAGAGAGAGAGCGAGAAAGAAAGAAAAGGGGGAGTGTGTGAAAGAAAGAAAAAAAGGGAGAAGAGAGTGTGTGTGAGAGAGAAAGAAAGAAAAGGGGAGAGAGAGTGTGTGTGTGAGAGAGAGAGAGAAAGGATAAGTGTGTGTGTGAGAGAGAGAGAGAGAGAGAGAGAGAGAAAGAAAAAGGGGGAGTGTGTGTGTGCCATAGTTTTCTGAAAATGTAAAATTGCAGAAAGTTTTTTTGATGGGTATAAAAGTACAGTATAAAAACAATTACGCCTATGGAGAGTCCCCACAAGGATTATGAAACCGAGTGTGTGTGTGTGTGCATGTGAGTGTGTTGTCTCTTAGGGTGTGTACCAGGTGGATCCAGAGACTCCGCTCAGGTAAAGCACACAGTCCAGAAGACCTGCTTTCTGGAGTTGATCCAGGGATCCCAGCAAACCCACCATGGCTCTTGATCCTCCTCCAGATCCCAGTAATGCAATGTTTGGCACCTCATTCTGAAACACAGATTGATTTATCAAACATTTGATGTTCATCAGATACAACATATGTTATAAAGATATATTAAGTATAAGATGTTTTACCTCACTGCAGGTTATCTTAAGTTTATTCAAGCTTTGCAGAATATCATTTCTCCTTATGGCTACAAACTCCTCCTCCTTTTTATTCAGAGAGTGTCCGATTCTCACCGAACCACTGCAGCGACAGACAGACCAGTGTTGAATTTAACATCATATACAGCTATTTCAAATATTTCTGAAAAGTTGTTATTATCAGAATTAACCAGTTTGTAAACATTAATTGTGATGCTGTACAGTACTTGTATGTAATGAAGTGCACATTACATGAATCTGAGCAGAATTACCTTTCCTGGGGTTTGGATGCACTCATCTATAAAACAATATAGGGTCAACATTAAAGTTCTAAAATTCGAAAACTAATAGGGAATATCTATTGAAAATCTATCGATCAACTTTACAGTTCTTTTGATAAAAATTAGTCACAACTCGTATGTCAACTATTAAGCCATTTTTTTTAAAACAAATTTGCAACTTTTAAAACATATACTCACTGTTCTTGTAGAGTCTTAAATCCTGAGGCTTCACCAATATCAGCACAGCAGCCGTCGACTCTCAGATCAGACAGAAGAGCCTCTTTTATAGGACTCTGAAACTGACGTCTAGATATCATCGTGGGAGGTGGAGGTGATAAACCTGAAGTTTTCAGGTTTGAACAAAAATTTTTCCATGTAATTTCGTTGTATGTGAAGGTGGGGTTTACATACAATGTCTAAATGCATAGAGAACAGCTAATATGTGTTTGAACTATCACCTATGGAGGGTGTTAAGGGGTGAGCAGATATAGTTTTCAAATCACAAACCCATTGAAATCAGAAACAGACCAAATAAAAAATTAAATACCCAAGCAAAAATACCTTTTGGCCTGGTTTTTATGTGTTGTGGAGACATTACCCCTGCATCTAAACTATAGAGAGAGTGTGTTTTACAATCTTTCTCAATCAATTTGGCACACTTAGCCAAACTCATGAGTAGTAACGAAATACATTTACTTTGTTAAATTTAGGCCTACTTGAGTACTTTTTTTGGGGGGGGGAAATACTTTTTAAGAGTAGATTTAATTGTGGGTACTTTTACACACCTCTGACTGCACTCAAATAACACGTTAGTCAAGTCATCTTCATTTATATAGCTCTTTTAACAATGTAGATAGTTTCAAAGCGGCTTTACAGTAATAAACTGATAATTTAAGGTAAAAGAGATTGTTTTGGTTTTATAGCGGTTCTTCAATAAAGATATTTTCCAGCTAAAGTTAGTTTTGATTGATTCAGAATTAAAACTGATTAAATTAGAGTCCGCTAAGACGACACCGTTCTCTCTACACAGACTTTAAATGCTAACCTGTGAGAAACGCTGATGGCGCTGATGTGTGCATTAAGAATTAATTCTATAGTTATGCGCATTTGAATATATGTGCGCAGGTTTATAATTCCCTACAAACCAAGCCTTAAACGACTTGTCTGTGCTTAAAATTTTGATACAAAATTGTATCACTTTGGGGTAGATACACGAAACCGAAATTATCTCGACAACGCTTTATCTATAGAGTGGTAAAGGGATCCTATAGGGAGAGGCTAGTTGGCACTTCAGCGCTACGTTGATATCGGGTCCAGGCGAAGGTCCTTCGTCAGATCTGGATACGGCCTGGATCCGGCAGGCTGCGGGAAAACCTCGGGATAAACAAAGACACTAAAATTAGCGTAGATGCCATTCTTCTTATGATGTAACGAGTACATCAGGATTTAAGGGAAGTGTTCCCAGTTCCGCCTGACCTAATCTATGCAGCCTAACATTGAGTTATAGAAGTCTATAATGCGTTATGTGAATGCTAGGTCAAAGAGATGTGTCTTTACAGTTTTTTTCGATTGCTAAACGACAGTGAGCACAACTGGAGCTACATGTGCAAAACTCTAACTACAGTCTGCACAGCAGCAGTTCATGTGGACCAAACTCTAGCTCGTTTTTCATTGCTTGAACACAGTTTTCAAAACTCTACACACTTATCCCACGACTTTAACCACAACCTGCACAACACTGTGGATTTACAGCACTTTGTTCAAATGCTAACACACTGCTGTCAAAACTGTGAACCACACATTCAAAACAGAATAGATTTCAGCCTTGTGTCTTTCAAACACTGCTGATGGCAACTTCAGCTGAGACAGGTGAGATTTACATCCTTACAGTAAATGAGAACATTACAGGAATATATTTTGTATTGCAATTATAGAATATTTACACAGATATATATATTACAGTAAGTTTGACTGTAATATATAGTTTTACTGTATTGCTGTATATACTGTAATACACAACATGACCCAAAGGCTGGCCCCAACAGGAGGAAGAGGAAAAATATTTTCAGATGCGCAGGAAAATGCTATTGTCGCAGATTTATGGTTTTGTACCTGCCTGCATATTCACCCTTCCTCAACCCAATAGAGGAGTTTTTCTCTGGTGGAAAGTGTTTTTTGGTGACCAAATGTCTCTTTTGGAAGCCGTGCGTGCCGGATGTGAGGACACGAGTCCAGAGGACTGCAGGGATGGACAATGTACTCCAGAAGGTTCTTCCCCAGGTGCATGGCAAGAGAGAACATTAGATGTGATGTTGATGAAAACCTGTGGCCTGATGCTGGAGAGAGGCAGGATTAGCTCCTCAATTATTTGTTTGAATTACATGTACTTTTAGTTTCTACCTTTTTTTCCTCATTACTGTAATTTCGTAAATTACTACAGACTATTGAAGCAAACTGCTAATTTTAATTTACCTTAAAGAATTCTTATGTTCTAAAAATTTAAATAAATCATGTGAAAGAATGTCACTCTATTATTTCAAGAAAATATTACTTTGTATGAAGTCACTGAAATTGTTCAAACTGTAAAGATGAAAAGTTTGTATTTTCTGTATTGGTGTTTGATGCTAGTGTTTTTACTCTCAGTGTGTTCTGAGTGACAGTGTGTGTTATCTCAGTGAGGGTTGTGCATAGTGTTTGGCTGCACTGAGCCTGTTTTGAGCCATGTGTTAAGAGTTGTGTTGCTTGGAGTGAGTTTTGCAGGTGATGTGAACTGTTTAGCTCAGGTGACTGTTGGTAGTGCAGACTGTAGTTAGAGTTTTGCACATGTAGCTCCAGTTGTGCTCACTGTCGTTTAGCAATCGAAAAAAACTGTAATCTAGCTTTGAACTGACAGTGTGTCTGCTTCCCGGACAATGGTAGGAAGACTGTTCCAAAGTTTTGGTGCTAAATAGGAAAAGGATCTTTTCTAGTAAAAGGCAGATTAGAGATCGGCCTGTAATTGACTAGTTTTGTAGGATCAAGTTGCGTTTTTTTATCAAGCGGTTTAATCATAGCTAGCTTAAAGGTTTTGGTACGTATAGAGACAAAGATGAATTAATGATATTAAGAAGAGGATCTATGACATCTGGAAGCATCTCTTTCAGCAGCTTAGTCGGTATAGGGTCTAACATACACGTTGTCGATTTAGATGAATTAACGAGTTTGCAAAATTCTTCCTCTCCTATAGCAACAAATTAAACTAATTTTCCCTCAGGGAGACTACAATGCACTTCCTGATGCGATACTGTATTAGACGATTGCATAGTTATAATTTTGTCCCTGATATTATCGATCTTATAAGTGAAGCAGTTCATAAAGTCATTACTGCTGTGCTGCTTGGAAACTTCTGGGCTTGAAGCTTTCTTTTTCGTTAGTTTAGCCACTGTTTCAAATAAATACTTAGATTATGTTTATTTTCTTCTAATAGGGTTGAAAAATAAGCAGATCTAGCAGCTTTTAAAGCTTCTCTGTTCAATCGAGCTCTCCTTCCATGAAACGGGATGAAATCTTCCAGTTGCGCTCCATTTTTCTGGCTGCTCTCTTAAGGGCCTGAGTGTGCTCGTTGTGCCACGGTGTTGGACTATGTTCTTTAATCTTCTTTAAGCGCAGCGGAGCAACTGTGTCTAAAGTGCTGGAAAAGAGAGAGTTAAAAGTTTCTTTTGCAATATCAAGTTCTTCTATGATATCCGGGATGCTGAGATGATGAAACTGATTAGGAAGATTATTGATAAAGCAATCTTTAGTTGCAGAAGTGATCGGTCTAACATATTTATAACACAGAGTCGGCTTTGCAGCCTTGGCTAAATGTCATTTACACGAGACTAGATAATGATCTGAGATGTCATCGCTCTGCTGCAGTATTTCAACGGCATCAACATCTATTCCATGTGATAGTATTAGATCTAGAGTATGATTACGACAATGAGTCGGTCCTGACACGTGTTGTCTAACTCCAAATGAGTTTACAATGTCTTTAAATGCCAATCCCAATGCATCTTTCTCATTATCTATGTGTATATTAAAATCACCAACAATTAGTACTTTATCTGCAGCCAATACTAATTCTGATAGAAAATCCGCAAATTCTTTGAAGTCTGTATGGTGCCCTGGTGGCCAGCACAAATCTCAAACATGATTTATAATTTACACTAGATCATTTTACATTAAGCACCAACACTTCAAAATAATTATATTTTAAACTACTTCTTAGTAATTCTGAGAATATTACTATAAATTACAGCAACACCTCCTCCATGCCTTTCAGACGAGGTTCATGTTTATAACCGTTATATTGGGGGGTGGACTCATTTAAAGCAATGTAATCGTTTGGTTTTAGCCAGGTTTCTGTCAAACACAGCACATCTAGGTTATGGTCTGTAATCATATCATTAACAATAAGTGCTTTTGATGTGAGAGATCGAAAATTCAGCAAACCAAGCTTTATCATTTGTTCATTTTTATTATATCTGTTTTTTATTTGTTGAACATCAATTAAATTTTTACCCTTAGATGGGTCTGGAAATGTTTTGTATTTCCTAATTCGAGCAACAGACACAGTCTAGATGATATCTAGGTGAAAGAGTCTCTATGTGATGGGATTTATCTGACCTGGGTGACGTTAGACAGCTAGCAGACGGTCGGTTTAGCCAGTCTGTCTGCTTCCTGACCTGATCTGCAATTCATGTTTGACCTCTATGCCTTATTACTAGAGAGAAGAGCAGCACCATCCCAGGAGGGATGAATACCATCTCTTTTCAACAGGTCAGGTCTGTCCCAAAAACCTTTCCAATTGTCTATTAATTCTATATTATTTTGCGTACACCAATTAGACAGCCAGCCATTGAGTGATGACAATCTACTAACTATCTCATCACTCCGGCGAACAGGAAGGGGGCCAGAGCAAATTACAGTGCTTGACATCGTACTTGCGAGTTCACACACCTCTTTAATGTTAATTTTAGTGATCTCCGACTGGCAGAGTCGAACATCATTAGTGCCGACATGAATAATAATCTTAGAGAATTTATGTTTAGCATTAGCCAGCACGTTTTTGAATCAATTTGCTTTGATGTCAGGCGCTCTGGCTCCCGGCAAACATGTGACTATGGTGACTGGTGTCTCTATTTTCACGTTCCGTGTGATCGAATCGCCAATAACTAGGCAATATCCCCACTGAGTACTTCAGCCGGAACCGAACAATGTTCACTAAACTAGCCGCATCCAAAGCAGTATCTAAAGCCCTTGCATTCTTACTATCCTCAATTAAAGTTTGGATGCGTGTCTCTAGTTCTGAAATCTTCTCTGTCAGCCTGACTATCTCCCTGCATGTAAATCCTTCAATGCTGACAGAGAAAGCTTTGCTATACATGTTACATGAAGTGCAAGTGACAATAGGAGGAGGAGAAGACATGACTTACCGTGTTTGTTGACTGGCCCGAGCAAATTAAATAAATAAAAAGCGCACGGATGGCACACTAACAGGCTAGCGAAATACTAACGTTTTGTGCTAGCAATGAATTAAATTGAAGCTAGCGATCACAGGTTAATATGTGATGTTGAGTAAGTTATATTTAGCTTAAACAACGGTGAATGATAGTAACAGAGATTCAAAACAGAAAGATATACGAGGTTTACAGACGCAAACCAACTTAGCAACTCAGCAGGGCAGACAGTATCCTGGCCTTAGTTATATTATAGTTGCCTTGGTTAATTCTGACACCTTCTGGTCACTTTAAGTAGCACGCCACCTTTAATAATATATCAGCCATTTTGGATGTTAGAACTCATGGTGCAGAGTGTAGAGGTGCATCCACGTCCATCCATCTTGTTTTGCTCTTGAAACGGCACAATCTGTAAGTTTAAAATATTAATCTAAACGGTAAAATATGATTACATGTATTTTGATAGGTTATACCCATGTTTGAGAACGATTTACATGTGACATCTTAAATGTAACCATAATTGAGATGCTTGATAGTTCTTCTTAACACCGCTATCTTCTAAGTTATGTAAGTTATGTAAGGGTGATTTATGTGCATCATAAATGCACATTTATGTTTTGTTTTGATCTATGTGAACTGAATGTAACATGGTAAGAGATATGTTTTTAATATCATTGTTAATTTGTGTTACAGTTTCACAAATTGGGCTTCAGTAAAGAAAGTTTGACCCTGACAAATGTCTACGACTTTAACTAAGCCTTTGTTTAGCTCGCTGCAAAAGCAAACATAAGCTGAAGGCAGAAGAGACAGGAGCAATTGATCACCAACGATACATTACATTACTCTTACATTACATCATGTCACATATGTCACATTAAAACTGCAGTCCGCAGTTTTTCCTCTTTGTCACCATCTCTGTTCGAAATCTGCAATTGCAGTTATTCGTGGAATTATCAACTTTGCGTGAGTTGTGCCACGGCACAGCGCGGATGAATCCAATGTTTCGAGGAGATCATGTGGCCTACAGTCGCCACCGGTGTGGATACTGGCATTCGCAATCACAGATGATACTTTTTAGAAGTATGACTAATGTAATCTGAACAAGTAACATCCACTTTTGTTCTGACCAACTAAGGGGGGAAAAGCATTGCAGTAAATCGCGCTGATAAAATCTAACGATCGCTTATATCACGTCAAACCACGCAAATTATACTTTGTTCTCAAATTTTTTAATCGAGCTAAGGCAAGCAGAGAGTTTTGAACACTGGCTGGATATGTACTTGCTCAAATTTATTTTGGATAATTTTTAACCCAAAAAAGCTATGGACTGCAGCTTTAAATAAGCCATTGTTCACAGTTTATGAAATGAACACCCACCATCCCGTTGTAATTTGTGTTTAAGACGGAACACGTCTTAAAAACGAATGCCTTTGTCTGCTTTAGACACAGTTAACCAGTTTAAACACGCTTGCAGAAATATACATTTGATTACATGTTTTGGAGAACAGAGAGAAGAAGATCTACAGTATCAATGTGCATTGGATCATTGTTTGTGCAAGTGAAGAATTTTAACTCTTTCTACTCTGTGTTAATGGTTCCCTTTACACGCCTTTGAATGCAAAGCGCTGCAGATTCACTTTATTTCGACTTTGATTAATAATCCAAATGTAGTTTTATAAGTTATAAAATTATAATATTATAATTATAAAATTATAGTTATTATAATTATAAAAACTAGAGGACAGTCAATGATTTTCGGGCTTCAGAAGCCAGAAATAATGCTTGTCTCTTTTTGGTAAAGATAGCCTCATTATGATAATAATAATAATTTAAATGAAAAATATAAAAATAAAAAATATATATATATATAGTGTATATATGTGTGTGTGTGTGTGTGTATATGACCCAAAGTAACTAGCTACTTTAGTAGTTTTTACACTGGAGACTTTTTTACTCTTACTCAAGTAACTATTAAGATTATTCCTTTTACTTTGAGTAAATATTTCTTTAAGTACTTTTACTTGAGTACAGTTTTTGGACACTCTACCCACCTCTCACTGCACTTAAAACAACTAACACGGTGATCTGAACACTTTGTAATTGTCAAAAAATGAAACCTGTCAGTTAGACAGGTTCAGAGAAAAGTTCAGAAAAATAATTGGTATTAGACTTGACATTTCTGTCCCCCTCACTTCTGAAATGTGACCGGAAGGCAAAATAGTTTATTTTTTAAAAGTTCACAGGTATAAACCTGCCCAAATTGGTGAAGAAACACATATTGTGTAATTTGATGCCACTCCCTTCTTCAGTTTCAGTTAAAATTCTCTTTAAATGGGGTGTTTTTAAAAAGAATTACATTT
This sequence comes from Phoxinus phoxinus, assembly GCF_949152265.1. Taxonomy (NCBI): domain Eukaryota; kingdom Metazoa; phylum Chordata; class Actinopteri; order Cypriniformes; family Leuciscidae; genus Phoxinus; species Phoxinus phoxinus. The sequence continues at coordinate 1,964,462 of NC_136878.1, read as the reverse complement.
GGAAATCTGTATTCAAAACATCTTACCAACAATTATAGTTGAAGCAACACATATTGTGTAATTTGATGCCACTCCCTTCTCCAGTTTCAGTTAAAATTCTCTTTAAATGAGAACTCCGGCGCAAAATGAACCTTTGGTCTAATTACACATTGTTACCTAGTCAACCGTTATCTGAGATTTGTTTTCATGATTATCGAATGTAAATAGTTTTATCTCTAAAAACAGTTTAGCCTATAACGCTAGTATAACGCTAGTATAACGCTAGTATATTGGGCATAGAGTAATGACAAATAAAAATCGCTTGTTATATGGTCCAGCGCACTTGGATCGGTGTTCGTAGATCGACTGCCTTTGACTGTTTTTCAAAGATGGCTTTTGCCTGTATTCGCGAAGTTGACTGTATGTATAAAATATCTTCTTATTAAACTGTCTGGACACTGTCAAAGTTCTCAATGCTTCGGTTTGAAGGTAGGGACCCTCATTATGCTGCCGTGTTAGTGTGGGGCTATTTTGAGCCTTGTTAGTGGTATTAACAAGCGATTTTTATTTGTCATTACTCAATGCCCAATATACTAGCGTTATACTAGCGTTATAGGCTAAACTGTTTTTAGAGATAAACTATTTACATTCGATAATCATGAAAACAAATCTCAGATAACGGTTGACTTGGTATTAATGTGTTATTAGACCAAAGGTTCATTTTGCGCCGGAGTTCTCCTTTAAATGGGGTGTTTTTTTAAAAGAATCTGTATTCAAAACATATTACCAGGGTTGTTATTGTGATATATGGGAATTGTATTATTATTCCTTACCTGAGGATGGCGCTCTCCGTCTAAAGACATGGTGGGTTGTAACCTGTAAAAGGGGAGAATAACACAGTTCAGTAAAGATACCAGTCGCATGAAACCTGTGTCTCCGTGTATCATTCTAAACGTGAATCCAATAAACATCACATGGTGTCAGAAGAAAGCTATGGATCTGTTAAAGCCTCCTAACAGTTTGGATTTTGAGGGAAATCTGGCGGAAAATTGGCGAACGTGGATTCAAAAGTTTGATCTGTATCTCATTGCAACTGGCATTGCAGAAAAGAGTGACAAGGTAAAATCTGCGACATTTCTTCACGTGGCGGGAGATGATGCCATAAAGGTATTTAATACCATGGACTTTGATGATGATGTGGATGATTTTGAAGTGCTCAAAGACAAGTTTAGAGAATACTGTGAGCCAAGAAAAAATATTACATATCTGAGGCATGTTTTTCACGAGAGCACAGGGACCGAACGAAACCATTGATGCATACGTGACTGACTTGAAAAATAAGGCAAAAGATTGTGAATTCGGAAGATTAAATGATGACTTGATTAAAGATCGCATTGTCTGTGGCGTTAACAATGACACCGTGAGAGCTAGGCTTCTCAGAGAAACAGATTTGAACCTAGCAAAGGCTGTGGATATCTGTCGTGGTGCAAACGAAATAACACAAAGCCATCTGAAAGTGCTGCATGAAGAAGCAGAAGTGGCTGTGAACAAAATCACGAAGACAAAGTCGACCAGACAAGCGAATTTCAAGCACACAGGGAAAGAGAAGGATGAGTGCATGAGATGTGGGTATGTACATGAGCCAAGGAAGTGTCCAGCATATGGCAAAATTTGTAATGAGTGCTCAAGGAAGAATCATTTTAGCCGCATGTGCAAAACACCACAGCAAAAAGGCAAACCAAGAAGATTTGAGAAAAAAGTCCATGAGATAGAACAACAAGATGCGTAATTATTTATAGGTACCATTGAAATTGAACGAAGTGAGCAAACAGCTAGTAAATGGCTGACACCAATGAATACAGACACTACAATGGAAAGTGAAACCAAGAAATGGACACAAGAATTCAGCATAAACAACTGTCTACTTACCTTTAAGCTTGATACAGGAGCAGAGTGCAACGTGTTGTCATTTAAAGATTTTGAGAAAACTTCTAACAAGACAACGACTTTAAAAAAGTCAAACTGCACGTTAGTTACGTATTCTGGCCACACGATGGAGACAAAGGGTAAAGTAAAGCTTAAATGTGGTTACAAAGACACTGAGTTTGAGCTAGAATTTCAAGTTGTAGATGAAGATTCACCAGCAATTCTGGGAAGAGAAGCATGTTCAAAACTTGGACTGATTAAAAGAGTGTACAAAGTAGAGAACGAAGACAAAACTGACATTCTGAGAGAATATCAAGACGTGTTTACTGGTTTAGGATGTGTACCAGGACTGCATCACATACAGCTAAATCCAGATGTTGCTCCAGTCATTCACGCACCACGAAAAGTACCCTTTGCGTTAAAGGACCGGGTCAAAATGGAACTGAAAAGAATGGAAGATCTTGGAGTCATTGTGAAACAAACCGAGCCCACTGATTGGGTTAATAGTATGGTTACTGTAGTGAAGCCGGAGAAACTCAGGATTTGCATCGATCCACAAGATCTTAACAAAGCCATCAAGAGAGAACATTATCCATTGCGTACGATTGAGGAAATAGTAGCTGAGATGCCGAATGCTAAAGTTTTCTCAGTGCTTGATGCGAATCATGGATTCTGGCAAGTACCTTTGGATGATGAGAGCTCCAAACTATGTACTTTTAACACTCCTTTTGGAAGATACCGGTTTTTGAGACTTCCATTTGGCATAGTGTCAGCTCCAGAAGTGTTTCAAAAGTGCATTGCACAAAGACTGGAAGGCTTAGATGGAGTTGTGAACATAGTGGATGATATTTTGGTGTGGGGTGAAGACATGGAACAACACGACAAGAGACTAAGACAGCTGTTGGACAGAATCAGAGACATCAACCTAAAGTTGAATAAAAATAAGTGCAAGATCAGGATGACTGAAGTCAGCTATGTTGGACACATTCTAACTGCAGAAGGTTTGAAGCCAGACAAAGAGAAAGTCAGAGCAATACAGAACATGCCAGAACCAGAGGACAAAGCTGCACTAATGAGATTCTTAGGTCTGCTTCAGTATCTGTCCAAGTTTGTTCCAAACATGTCAGACATCAACGCGCCGTTGAGGAAACTGCTAGAGGGAGATGTAGCATGGCATTGGGATACAAAACAACAAAAGAGCTTTGAAAGACTGAAGTCACTTGTGAGCAACGCCCCAGTGTTAAAGTACTTTGATGTCAACAAAGAGATAATGCTGTCAGTGGACGCAAGCGCGGAAGGTCTGGGAGCAGTGTTACTGCAAGAAGGACATCCGGTGGCAGTCGGCTCAAGGTCTCTTATGGAGTGTCAGAAAAGATACGCCCAAATAGAAAAAGAGCTCCTAGCGATTGTCTATGGCTGCGAGAAGTTCCATCAGTATGTCTATGGAAAAACAGTACAAGTGGAGACGGATCATAAGCCCTTGGAGACAGTTTTCAAAAAATCTCTCCAAAAAGCTCCTCCGAGACTGCAGAGAATGCTGATGAGATTGCAGCTATATGATCTCCGTGTCAGCTACAAGCCTGGAAAGGAATTGTACATTGCAGACACTCTTGAGTCGAGCCTATCTAAAAGAACAAACGGAACAATTACTGGAAGATGAGTTACAAGTTCACACTTTGTCTGTTTGTCTGCCAATCTCAAAGGAAAAGCAGAATACATTCAGAACAGCAACAGCAGAAGATGAAGAGTTGCAAAAAGTCGTGGAAGCAGTTCAGTCAGGATGGCCTGCCGACATGAGACAAGTTCCAGCAGACATAAGGAAGTACTGGACTTACAGAGAAGAACTTACCTGTTCCGATGGGTTACTCTTCAAGAACTGGAGAATAGTAGTTCCACAAAGCTTGAGAGCAGACATGCTTAAAAGAGTTCATGAATCACATCTTGGCACTTAGGCCTTTTTTGGCCGTTATGCGGTTTATGAACACTTAATCTACTTGTGGTTGTTTTAAAATAAACATTCCTGCGCGACAGAAATCCATGTCCGCGCGCGTCTGTGCATGTTTCCTAGCGACTGCAGCGCGCGCACATCTGAGCACACCGAAACGCTATTGAGCTATGAAAACATGATGAAACAAAAGTTTGTACATAATACAAATAAACGTATTTTTATTCATTATTTGCTTCTATTGTATTCCAATTTTTTGGCCTTCAAACACCTTAAAATGCACATATGTAGGTCCGAGAAATCCAAAATTTCTCGGGGGAGCATGCCCGCGAACCCCCCTAAGCTGCCTAACGACCCACCCTGTTTTATAAACAAACGCCCCTGCCTGCAGAACTGTATAGCACGGGGAATAAACTGTACCGTCTTTGATTGTGTGTCAGTATCCCCACCCCGCCGCCGCCGCCAGCACCCCCTGTCGAAAATGACTTCCCGCGCGCCTGCTGTAACGCCAATTAGGGACAAGGAAGAACAGGTCAAAAGGTCGAGATGGGGAAGACTGATTAGACCACCAAAGCTCTATTCTCCATGAAAGCATTAAAGAGAAGTTAAAGAAGAAAGAGATGTTTATAGTTAATGGGTTATGACATCAAGACTGATTTAAGTTATAGCGTGTAATTGAGAAAATAATTATAATAGTAAATGTGTTGTTTAAACTTTTCTTTAAGGGGATTTATTTCTTAAGAGGGGAGATGTGATATATGGGAATTGTATTATTATTCCTTACCTGAGGATGGCGCTCTCCGTCTAAAGACATGGTGGGTTGTAACCTGTAAAAGGGGAGAATAACAAAGTTCAGTAAAGATACCAGTCGCATGAAACCTGTGTCTCCGTGTATCATTCTAAACGTGAATCCAATAAACATCACAGTTATAGTTAACTTGAAAAAAAAAAAATGGTTTAGTTTTTTTTGTTAACTATAACACCCCCTGGTAAGATGTTTTGTATACAGATTTTTTAGAATGTAATTACTTGAAATAAATAAATTAAACATTATCTGAAATAAAATAAAATATTAAAACTTAAACTTTCAGCTAGTTGGGGGAATGTTTCTCATTTTTCTCTGTACTAAACTATTTAGTTAAACTAACTAAATAACTAAAACTGAAATAAAAATAATAATAAAAGACATACTATAACTAATAAAAACGCACAACACAATAATCAAACAGAAAATTAAAATGGAAAATAAAAAAACTAGCATCTCAATTATATTAAAATAACAGTGTGTAACACGTTTTGTTTCAACATCTGTAACTTTTCTGTATTCATCTGCTGAAAATTAAATTCCATAAATGTTTGTTTAAAATGTTAATTTGTTAACACTTTTCAATAAGGTCTCATTAATTATTTTGGTTAATGCATTAACTAACATTACAGGTTTTTACATTCACTAGGACACATTTCTCTATACTTAGGTTACTTTTTCAAAACTCTTCACAAAGTTCTCCTAACCAACTTTCAGCTTCACAACAGTTAATTTCAAGGCAAGGCAAGGCAAGTTTATTTATATGGCACATTTCATACACAATGGTAATTCAAAGTGCTTTACATAGAAGAAATTAAAATAATCAAAATAAATGAGAATATTTAAAACAGTTTAGAATAAAAAATTAAATTAAATACAGTGCAAACAGTCGGACGCACAGTAGCACAGTGCTCATTCAGTAAATGCAAAGCTAAACAGAAGTGTTTTGAGTCTGGATTTGAATGTGGCTACTGTAGGAGCACACCTGATCTCTTCTGGAAGCTGGTTCCAGCATAATAGCTAAAAGCGGACTCTCCTTGCTTTGAGTGAACCCTTGGTATTTCTAGTTGATGTGATCCTAATGATCTGAGTGATCTGTTGGGTTTATATTCAGTGAGCATATCTGCAATGTATTGAGGTCCTAGGCCATTAAATGATTTATATACCATTAATAATACTTTATAATCAATCCTAAATGTGACTGGGAGCCAGTGTAAAGACCTGAGGACTGGTGTGATATGTTCATATTTTCTGGTTCTGCTCAGGATCCTGGCGGCAGCGTTCTGTACGAGCTGCAACTGTCTTGTGGTCTTTTTGGGAAGGCCAGTAAGGAGTCCATTACAGTAATCCACCCTGCTGGTGATGAAAGCATGCACAATTTTCTCTAAGTCCTGACTGGAAACAAAGCCTCTAATTCTTGCAATATTTTTCAGATGATAGTATGCTGATTTAGTTATTGCTTTGACATGACTACTGAAGCTAAGGTCTGACTCTAGAGACACACCAAGATTCCTGACTTGATTTTTAGTTGTTTGACCTCTAGAGTTAAGGTATGCATTCACCTTGAGAACTTCATCTTTGTTTCCAAACGCAATGACTTCAGTTTTGTCTTTGTTTAACTGAAGAAAGTTTTGGCACATCCAACTGTTGACTTCATCAATGCATTGGAACAGGGAGTCAATGGGGCTGTAATCGTTAGGCGATAGGGCTAAGTAGATCTGTGTGTCGTCTGCATAGCTGTGGTAAGAGATTTGGTTCTTTCTCATTATTTGGCTCATTGGGAGCATGTACAGGTTGAATAGGAGTGGCGCAAGAATTGAGCCTTGAGGAACTCCGCATGTCATGGATGTCCACTCAGACTTATGGTCTCCTATACTCACATAATAACCTCTCTCTTCTAAGTATGACCTGAACCATTTTAGGACTATCCCAGAAAGCCCCACCCAGTTTTCCAGCCTGTCAAGAAGTATGTTGTGATCGACAGTGTCAAAAGCAGCACTGAGGTCGAGTAGCACCAGCACTGATATTTTGCCTGTATCAGTATTTAAGCGAATATCGTTAATTATCTTTATGAGCGCTGTCTCTGTGCTGTGATGCGATCGGAAACCAGATTGAAAATTGTCAAAGTATCCATTCGAGCTTAAGAATTTGTTCAGCTGATTGAAAACAACTTTTTCAATGATCTTGCCAATGAAAGGAAGATTTGAGATCGGTCTATAATTGCTTAATATAGTCTTATCCAGATTGCTCTTTTTCAGGAGTGGTTTGACAACTGCAGTTTTCAGGGAGTTTGGAAAACTTCCAGAGAGAAGTGAGTAATTTACCACTTCTAGGAGATCTGCTTCTAAGCCGTTTAACACACTTTTGAAGAAAGATGTGGGAAGAGCGTCAAGGGCGCAGGTTGATGTTTTAAGGTGCTGTACGGTTTCTTCCAAAATGTTGCCATCAATTTCTTTGAAATCAGACATAGTAACTACTTTCTCAGGTTGTGGTCTGATCTGTCTGACCCCAGTGCAACTCAGGGATGTGCTGATCACCTTTCTGATATTATTGATTTTCTCAGAGAAGAAAGAAGCGAACTCACTGCACTTGCTGTCTGAGAGCATTTCACTGGGAATCTGGCTCGGGGGGTTTGTCAGTCTCTCTACAGTAGCAAAAAAGAGTGCGTGTGTTGTTTAAGTTGCTGTTAATAATATTTGAGAAGAAAGTCTGTCTAGCTTTGCCTAGTTCCATATTGAAAGCATGGATGGTGTCTTTGTAGATGTTATAATGGACTACAAGTTTTGTCTTCCGCCACATGCGCTCTGCTTTTCTGCATTGTCTTTTCATATTTTGCACTGCTGTTGAGTTTCTCCAGGGTGCTTTTTGTCTACCACTCTTCCTGACTTTCACAGGAGCAATATCATCAATTACACTTTTAACTTTTGAGTTAAAAGAATCAAGGAGAAAATCAACAGAGTCAGCAGATATGCTTGGTGTTAAAGATATAGCCTTCATAAATAGTACACTAGTGTTCTCATTTAAGCATCTCTTCTTGACAGACACCGATCTAGCTTCAATGGCAGGAGAGATCAATATATCAAAGAAAATACAGAAATGATCAGACAGTGCTACATCCTTAATAACAATCGATGAAATGTGTAGACCCTTACTGATAAGTAAATCTAGAGTGTGTCCACGATTGTGTGTCGGTCCATGTACATGCTGAGTCAGATCAAAAGTTTTTAAAACAGTTTTGATTTCTTTTGCCATATTGTTTTCTGCATTGTCTATGTGGATGTTGAAATCTCCGGCAATAGCAAAACAGTCAAACTCTGAGGAAATGGTTGATAACAGTTCTGTAAAATCCTCAGCAAAGGCTGAAGAGTATTTTGGAGGCCTGTAAACAATGATTAGTAAAATGCGTGGAGCACCTCATTGACTAGAAGTGATTTATTTTTAAGTGAGCAGATGTTTAAGAGTGCTAACTTTACAGTCTTACTTTTTGTCCGCACAGCAGTCTTAGTTTGGCGTGTAATAGGCACCAGATTAGATGGGTTTGCTGTACGGCTTTTGAAGGCCTTAGACTTTCTATCATGTAATCGAACAGCAATAGAGAAAGATACAGGCACACAGGGTTCCCGCTTGTTCTGTAAACATTTGAGAAAGTTACTGTTATCATAGCGGGGACCCGACACATATCACTGAGAGCTGGTATCGGTTGTTTTTAGTTCACCTCGAGCAGAAGGAGGAGGGTGTGAGCCCTGTCGTTGTGGCAAGAGCCCGAAGAACTCTTGCAGGAGGAGGGGGAGGGCGAGCGGGGCCAGCTGGCTTTGGTGGATGTGGGGCCTGCCGTTTTTTGGTTGATATCTGGGGGCTTGCAAAAGAGTGGGATAGTTTGGTTCCAGCGTATACCAGTTTTTCCATTCTCTCTGAGTGTAACAAACTTGGCTTGCAACTCAAATAAACCAGCAGTTACTTAAAGTTCAGGACACTCACAGAGCATGAATGAATAATGAAAAAACTGAGTCATTACTTGAAATCAAACAAAGATAGGCCTAAACAGGTTGACCAACAAAGTATATTGATAACTCAATAGTCAAATCAGAGAGATGAACACTTATCCAATAGTCCTTGATCAAATAGTCCATGTATTGTCCTTGTGCGTGAATCCTTAATCCTTGAGCCCCAAAAAGTGAATCAAAAATGTCCAGAAAAAATGGTAATAATCCTCCAAAAGTGATGAAAATAGCAAAAAACCCAAGTCTCCCTTTGAACCTCAATGGGTTATAAATCCATGAACAATTTCAATGGAGAAAGCTATCCATACTAGTCTGCCTGGTTCAAACAGGTTCACCTCACATGTCTCTGGTTCCCCTCTGGCTTGGCCTTTTCTCTAAACAAGGCCTTCCTTCCTGCAAGGAGCTCTCCTGTCAAAATAAAAGTCCATTTTGCCAACCACAGGATGTTTCTGCACCAAACATAAAAGTCTTACATACAAAAGATAGAGAACTAGAGGCCTGACCCCAATTAAATCATACCCATACTTATTTTACCGTATTTTATCCTCATTCACATTTGTGAACTAAAGTATGTGTACTTCTCTTAGCCTTGATATAGAGGTGTCACATGAGAAGCACAGAAGTGGAGATGCTGGAGATAGAGATAGCATGTTTCACATCCAACATGCACTAAAACTACCAAAACACTTTATACATAACTCAAATCAAGCCATTCTTCCTGAACACTATGAGGTTTCCAACGAACATACACACTTTCTCAATCATAAAACACACACCTAAAAAACACTAACATCAGGAAGCATTTTCTTTTAATTTCTTCACAAAACAAGAATAACACTCTCTACTGCTTAGAATTCACTGCAATTTATGTTACTTGGTCATGTTTACATTACAGAACTAAATTATTCCCAAGTTTTTTAATACATTAAATACCTTATATATTAAATGTACATTAAATCATTTTACAGGTTTTTTTTCCAGTTGCTAACAAGCATTGTTCAATACTGAAGCCACATGTTCAAAACTCTTCATACAGTTTTGGCCAAACCTCCAAAACTCACTCAGACCAACAAAACACTTCATATATGTCTCAAAATAAGCTTGTTCCACCATAACACTGGCAACAATTCTCATTCAGAAAACATGCATTTCATTCAAAACACACTGACCTAAAAACACAGGGAGCATTTCATAAATCATGGACTTTATCTTTAAAGTTTGTATGATTTTTCACATAAATCAGTGTTTCATTATTGGATAAGAATAAGATCTTTTTACTGACTGTATTAAGGCATAAAGAATGAATGAGAAATGCAGCAATTCGTTTTTTTCTATATCTTTACATATATTAATTTACTTGAGGAAAAAGAAAAAGTTGAAACAAGAACAAGAAAGTCCTAAAGCAATAATAATTACAAACAAACAAACATCATGTCTAGTATAATGGCGTATGTGTGTAACCCCCCCACCCGGGTCCTTCTCACCCCGCTTCGTGCGTGTCTCGAACCCGGGTCTCCAGCATGAGTCAGGCGTTCTAACTAGGAGGCTAAAGACTGCAGCCTCTAGCGTCTGTCGCTAGAGTGCCTATTGAGATCAGAGGAGTGAGGTTTACTCGCACAGCGACTACTAGCTGGCCTCCGTTACACCCACCCCGCTAAACCTCACTCCCATCCGGGTCACGGCACCAATGTAACCCCTACACCCGGGTACTTCTCACCCCGCTTCGTGCGTGTCTCGAACCCGGGTCTCCGGCATGAGAGTCAGGCGTTCTAACAAGGAGGCTAAAGACTGCAACCTCTAGCCTCCGTTACATATGCAGTATTGGGTTCTCTCCGTGTTGATGTTTGTTTCCTCTGGGTTTATCCCACAATCCAAAGACATACAGGACAGGTGAACTGGAGACTCTAAGTGAGTGTGAATATGTGTGTGTGTGTGTGTGTGTGTGCGTCATGTTACAAGTATGCCTTTTTGTCAGGGTTCTGTCACTTTAATTAGTTTATTTCTTTTAGTGCTCGTTTCCGCTGCGATCAGTGGCGCGGATACAGTGTTTTCTCTTGTGGCTCGCGCACACCGCACTGTCTTCACTCGGATGCACGCTTCGTTCCGGTGAAATCACAAAATATAATGCACACAAACGTGTCCCTGCTTGATATACAACCACTGATGAGCATAATCTGTTTTGATGAGGAAAAAGAACAGTACGAATGCGGATTAGAAGCCAGAACCTCTGACACGCTTGAGGAAAGTTCAAGTTCAGCAGTTCAGCAGCTGCCAGTGTCTCTATAGCATGCAGTGTTTATCGTGCAATTTATACGCGAAAATTAGTTTTTACGTGCATATGATACGCACTTCATTGCGTGTAATACACACACATCCCACACCACTAATTCTACCCAAACGTATAATACACACGCACCCCACACCACTACCAAACCTACCCTAACCAACCCATGCGTATCCTATGCACGTAAAAACTAATTTTCGCGTATAATTTACACGATAAACACACTGCGTGCTAAAGAGACGCATTTAGTGTGATCGCGTCGCGACATCACAGTTGATGAACAGCAGCCGTTCCTCTTCGGGTCAGTCTAGTAGGCCTATTTTAATGCCAACTGCAAATCTTATATCAAGTAGGCTAGCAAACACCGTTGCCATTCAACAGCGAGTGTGACAACGTGTGCAAAATGTTTTAACGAAGTTCCAACACTTCTTTATACAAGGCTATACTGTGTGTGTTAAATATTTCTGCTCAGTGTCAGATATTTCTCTGCTTAAAGTAAAAGTCATAATATGTGAAGACAAAATGTTTATCTTAACTTAAGTGTTTTACATCAGTAGCCTATTAAAGTGACAGTGTTAAATATATTGTTGGACTGATTGAACTGAGTTTTGCTTAAAAAAGGATTATTTTTTTCTCTGTCTCTGAACTTTTGATATTGTGCTATAAGAGTGTTAATTTGTTGATTTGAGTAACACATTTGTGAATTGCTGTGCTTTTTGAAACAATATCCTTTTTTTAGCATTCAGGTGTATTTTAATCTCTTGAAGTGGGTTATTTTATATTTATGTTTTCCATTTACCTTCATTTATGATTATTTGATTTGTGATTACAGGAAACATTAGGTATATACAACACATTCACTTACAGCATTAATTTGCTCTTTACTACACTTTTTCATATGTTTTTTTAATTTTCAAACACTACAGTCTACACACAGTGTATTGCACACTACATACACACAGTGTATTGCACATCCGAGAATATGGAAAGAATTGGAAGAGAAATGCAGGGGCTCCATGAAACCACCCCTCATCGACCACCTCCTCTTCCCCAAGTATCACTAAGGCAGCCAATCCAGGCCACCCCATGGTTACCAGTAAAGCAGGACAAAAACCAACAGTATGAAATAAGCATGCCTGTTGATGTGATTATTGAAACTGTGTCCCAGCCGAATGATAACCCCCAACAGTCTGTCAGGCCGAAGACGAGGCAGCTAGCGGCACATACAGAGAACGTGCCCCTCTCTGCAGTGAGCTGGCACCAGTTGGGCACGTGCCCCAGCGGTTCTGTGCAACATCAGCCCTCAGCTCATGCCCAAGCCTCAGATAACCCATTCTATGGACTTCCAACCACCATGCACATGTCTTCAGTTAGCCCACACCGATCTAATGTGCCGACTGTTTCGTCCCGAACTAACATGAATGCCAATGTCACTACCATTCAGGCTTCACCAAACGTGGCCAACGGAATGCCAACTGACATGTCCCCTTCTCCAAATGACCCATACCTGACCCCAGTGTTGACTGCGCCGCCTAAAGCCTACATTTCTACTTATCAAGGTATGATGCAGGCACCCGATATGCACAATTCTCCATATAGCATGCACTCTCCTGCTGCAATGGCTGTTTCACCCCAAACCAACTTGCCTGGTCATCCAACAGCCACTCAGGTTCCTCCATCCTTCTTTTATGGTGTGCCACATGCCATGTACTCAAAACCACCTGACACACTCCAGCCCCGAGTGCCTCCTGTCTTGTCTGGAACCAACTTTTTGCAGAAAACAGACTCCGTTCAAACATACCGAAATTCCAATGATCGTCAGCACGCCTTACATTCTAACTGTGCCGTTGTGCCGTCCTCCTCACCTCCTGTATATGCTTCTATGACAGTGCCAGTGTCTCATGGTTCACATATGTATGCACAACAACCCATTTCAGTGCAAAGACCTCAGACTGCACCTCCGCATGTGGCTCATCAGCAAGACGCATACATCCATGCCTCTGCAATGAGCACGCCACGGACCAGCTTTACACAGACACATCAAGTTCGAAATGTGCTCGAAATCAGCGGTGGTCCGGATTGCAGGGTACTTATTGAAGACTGGATAAGAGAAATGCAGTACCTCCTTGATGCTGGAGGAATGCCCGCAAACCTGTCCTTTGCTACTGTAGTGCGACATTTGAGTGGTGAAGCCAGGAGGCTGGTTCTGAATCTCCCTCCTAATGAGCAGACTGCCGGCAGAGCTTTTGAAGAACTACGAGCTGAGTATAGTGATATGCAGACATCACTGGACCCATTAGCTGATTTCTATGAGAGATACCAGCCCGATCTCATCCCAAGGCGTCATATACTGACGCTTTGACAAATCGTCTACATCCAACGCACATGGCACCCTTTAGCGATTCAATACGAGACGCAGATAGAAATGGGCCAGAAGGCGCCTCCTAGCGGTCTAACCCTAACACTACCCCAGACCTAAACCCTACCATAACTGTGCGTGTCATATTGACGCTAAAGGGTGCCATGTGCGTTGGATGTAGACGATTTGTCAAAAGTGTCAGTATATGATGCCCTAGGATGAGAATGCGTTGGAGATACCAGCGCCCTGGTGAATCAGCGTGTTCATACGCGATTGCTCTGGAGGCCACTTTACGTTCGGTGGAAGATGCACAGTATGGGAGCCAGCCTTTACCAGACCGGGACGGCAAACTGACTTGTCAGTTCATGAGAGGATTGAGTGACGAAGAGGTTTTTCACAGGATAGCGCCAATGAAGCCTAGACTTCTAAGTTTTCGTGAACTTCAAGCGGAAATTCGTAACCTTGCTCGGGAGACAAGGAAGTTTCAGACACAGCCAAAGGCCAAAAAAACTTACACCCAGGCCCAGTTTACAGCAGTGAGTGGTAACCAGAGTGGTGAAAAGCCGAGAACAGAGAAAGGAAATGGGCAGAACACAGATCTTACTGAACTCACAGCCATGGTGAAGAAACTGATGGACAGTCAAGAGGATCAGATCAACAGGTTGACGCAGCTGGAGGCTAGAGTGGGAGCATCACCACGGACTGTGCTTCCTCCCACCCAGAGACCTCAAGAGAGTAATGACACTGCAGTAAGGGGCGTAGTGTACTATCGTTGTGGAAAACCAGGACACATCGCACGGTTGTGTCGGACAGTAATGACTGATGAGGCAGCCCAAGCTGAAAATGGAGCAGCGTCCAGGCAGGATTTAAATGCGTAGGGCCTGTGGTTACCGGGGCAACCACAGGCATGCAGCAGAGTCCCCAGCAACATGAAACGGGCAGGTCAAAACCAGCTGATACCCCGCTGGTAGGTCCCTGTAATGAAGGGGTGGTTGGAGTGAATGGAGAAATGTGTAAGGCTCTCATTGACTCTGGCTCTCAAGTAACTACAATTACTTATGAGTTCTGGCGACAACATCCTCTCCCTATGTACTCAGGAATTGCTGCCCTCAGACATCCCCATTGAAGGTGCCGCTGGCCAACCAGTATCTTATGTTGGTGTGCTTTGTATGAACCTCAAGTTTTACGGGAAGGGTCTATTCAAATGTTCCTGCTTTTGTTGTCCCTGTAACAGAGTACCGATCCAGTGTTCCATTGCTCATTGGGACTAATGTAATAAGGGTTTCCATGGTCAGATGTTATGGATGGAGAGCATGAACAAGATGGGAGTCAGTTGAAAGAGAATGTGAGTGAAAAGGAGAAGCATGGGGAGCAGACGCCGTTGGAAGTCTCCAATCCTGAGCGGCCAGAGAGGAGATATCCTGAGCGGAAAAGACGCCCACCAAACAGACTCTCCTTGGAGATACATGTCCTCCAAAATGAAAGTGACGAGGAGAAGGTAGAGAGAGGAAGGAAAGTGTAAGAAAAGGCCAGAGCAAAGAAGGAGCTCTACATTAGCAATACATATAAACACACACCCCACACAGACACTTTATAGAGAATCATAAGATTTAGACTTAGACTTAATTTTCGTTTTTTAGTGATGACTGGGACGGCATCATTTAAAGAGGGGGTGGATGTAGGGAAGATGTAAAATGTTTCGTTGTGTGAGTGAGCCCTTCTTCACATGGGTGGAGCTGTTGTTTAATTCAGTTACATTTCCTTGTGGAAAGATGATGCTGTGTGCTTTATAGTGGCTGATGCAGATAAAGAGCCAAATAAAAGAAAGCTTCACTGCTGTGACGACCACGATCTTGGTGTCCTCCTCATTCTTCAATCGCATAAACACAACGCAGAGACATTTGGGGGAGCACACCGACGAAGAGGGCTACATATATAAAAAATATAAAAATTGAAAAAAAAAAAAATGACCGGAAAAAAAACCATCATGTTATGCCAACCTTTTAGAGAGGGTGACTTATCACTAATCCAAGATATCAACATATTTTTACTAATAGTTAAGTAAAAAAGTCGTTGCTTTTTAATTTACATGTGACTTTAAATTACAATATTTGACTCAATTCAACAGCTTTATTATGTGACAGTCTCATAAACAACAGGTGTAATCTCCTGTGCATTTGAAGAAGAGAATGAAGGGGATTTATAAAGTGTGATATGTAAGCTGTGTAAGAGACTGTCTTCTTCCGAAAACCGAGCACATATGTCGTTTGTACATGCAGAGTATTACGACCTACTGTGACGTTTATAAAATGCAGCGCCCCCTAGCAGTCTTATAGTTTCAAGCAGTATTATATATATATATTCAGGAGGCCTATCTCCACTTGGTGTTTGTGAGTTTTTAAGATTTTAACTGTTGTCTAGGTCATAAATGGTTTAATAATTTATGATTACCATAACATGTGAATGCTCTTTATTTTCTAATAGTGAAAGTGAATTGGTGACTGTTTATTATCAATAACTTTTGTTTATAATCTTAACGATGGGGGGGTTGTAATATCTATGTGTTGTAATACCGTGACGTAATATCTATGTGCTGGTGATGTTTTCTCCTCTCTCTCTCTTTCATGCAGTAAGATAAAAATACATGTCATATTTTTATGGTTATACCTGGCCATACATTTGCACTTCCTGGGGCAGATTAGAGCTAAACGCTTCTTTTTTAGTGGAAATAAAAAAATACAATATCATGTGAAATATTGTAAGTATTTGTGGGTTTTATTAATTCAATTTTCAAAATGCTCCTCTCAAGAACACTGAGTGAATAAGAGAAACTGGTATGTAATGATGTGAAGTTGAGATGAACTAGATTTCAGTTCATATAATAGTGTAAAAATACATTCTGTATATTACGAAATGTTTTAAAATTACATTCATTTCGACAGTCAGTACAGTCTTAAAATTAAGAAATCAATGTCATTCACACTTTATACTGTTTTTTTAATGTTTATTGTTTCAGCATAAAACATTTTTAGTAAAGTGAATTGAATGTGGTGTTCATATAACTTCATAAACACACTGACACAGGCTCTGAGGGTTTGAATATTGAGTTTAATATTGAGGAATGAAACAGTTTTCAATAGTTCCTCTATACAGTATGGCAGATCATTGTGTGTCTGTTATTATATCAGACCGACTATTTTCCGCATGCGGTTGAAAGGGTTACGAAGGGTTCCAGAGGCTGACTTTCGGATTTAGCGTACTGGAATCCTTTCACAGTTTGGCAAATGTCTTCAGTCCCTCCACCAGGACATACCATCGCAAAAACGTGCTTATCATCTCCGACCTTCACCTGAGAGAGAGAGAGAGAGAGAGAGAGAGAGAGAAAGATAAAGCCTGTTCACATAAAGATCTAAACACATTCATTTTCCATGACAGCAATCATATTTCTACGAGTTCTGCTACAGTGACCATTGCAGAGTAGATTTGAGTGTCCAGTAATACTACAAAGTTGAGAAGGTCTGTTTAGGACACACTGTCACGGTTGGCTTGTTGATAGGAAACATACAAATTGTACCAGAAGTATTCCATAAAAAAAATACTCATTTACCTTGAGCAGATAGTGTCCACCACACTTTGGCTCAGACCTATAGGTCTTAGGAATGAAAACATCAAACTGGTCTCCAGTCTTCTTCTCCAAGTCTGACTTAATCTGAATAAACAAATGCACATTTTATATACATCTATATTATTATTATATTATTACTTTAAAAAGATTTCCTTTATTGGTCTAGTGAGGTACGTCTATCATTCAGATATCAGAAAACTCATGTGAAATGTTTTGTGACTTTAAGTGAAAAGTAAAACAGTTCTTTAAAAAATAAAACATAATTTCGCCAACACATTTTACAGCATCAAACTAGATCATTTTACTAGGCTGTGTTTTAACAAAAACTGCATTTACTACAAGAGTGATTTTCTGTCTCCTACCTGAATGCAGATCTTCTTCACCTCTTCAGTGACCGGCGCCTCTGGGGTCCATTCTTCTGCCTTTGCTGCAGTCATTGTGCTGGGGATCAAAGCTGGATAATAAACCGTATTATCAGGCAGTGTGTCTCACAGATTGATTCTGATCCACTATTTATGCAGCCAAAATCGCATGACGTCAGTCGTCATTGTAATTCCATGTGATCACATCAAGGAGACTGAATGAACAGGCGGAGTGTCACTTTGGGGTGTTGTGTAATATTCAGAAAAAACTGAACAGAAAAGAAGATATTCTGAAGAACATTGGGAACCAGTTGAACCAATATTAGTGCCAATTGTACAAAAATATAACTGACACTTTTTGTTTTATGTTCCACAGAAGGAGTCACACAACTTTGAAACAACATGCGTGCGACATGCGTGCGACAGAATTGATGAATAAATAAAAAAAGCAAACTTAAAAGAATCAGTGTTTTCAGATCATACATTTATAGAGTAAGAATTAAAAACTGTTTTTTTGTGTGTACAGATACAGTATGTGTGTGCGGATCATCTGATCATGATCTCCTGAAAGTGCGTATCTATACGACGAATGTTATTTCTCGTGCCATCTACACGCCAAAAATAGTTTTGTTAGGCAGTTTTTGCGTGCTTATAATACGCACTTTATGGCGTGTAATACGCACGCACTCCGCACCCCTAATCCTAGCCAAGCTTTTTCAGTGTGTAGCATATGCACGCAAAAAACAACAAAAAAATTTTTTTTGACGATTTGGCCTACTGAAAATTATATATATATATACAAACTTAAAGTTAATATTTTAAATATACTTTATATAGTATGTAATATCAATGTACTAGTGCTATACTATTTCAATACTGCTTGAAACTATAAGACTGCTAGGGGGCGCTGCATTTTATAAACGTCACAGTAGGTCGTAATGCTCTGCATGTACAAACGACATATGTGCTCGGTTTTCGGAAGAAGACAGTCTCTTACACAGCTTACATATCACACTTTATAAATCCCCTTCATTCTCTTCTTCAAATGCACAGGAGATTACACCTGTTGTTTATGAGACTGTCACATAATAAAGCTGTTGAATTGAGTCAAATATTGTAATTTAAAGTCACATGTAAATTAAAAAGCAACGACTTTTTTACTTAACTATTAGTAAAAATATGTTGATATCTTGGATTAGTGATAAGTCACCCTCTCTAAAAGGTTGGCATAACATGATGGTTTTTTTTTCCGGTCATTTTTTTTTTTGTTCAATTTTTATATTTTTTATATATGTAGCCCTCTTCGTCGGTGTGCTCCCCCAAATGTCTCTGCGTTGTGTTTATGCGATTGAAGAATGAGGAGGACACCAAGATCGTGGTCGTCACAGCAGTGAAGCTTTCTTTTATTTGGCTCTTTATCTGCATCAGCCACTATGTTTGTGTGGGGTGTGTGTTTATATGTATTGCTAATGTAGAGCTCCTTCTTTGCTCTGGCCTTTTCTTACACTTTCCTTCCTCTCTCTACCTTCTCCTCATCACTTTCATTTTGGAGGACATGTATCTCCAAGGAGAGTCTGTTTGGTGGGCGTCTTTTCCGCTCAGGATATCTCCTCTCTGGCCGCTCAGGATTGGAGACTTCCAACGGCGTCTGCTCCCCATGCTTCTCCTTTTCACTCACATTCTCTTTCAACTGACTCCCATCCTGTTCATGCTCTCCATCCATAACATCTGACCATGGAAACCCTTATTACATTAGTCCCAATGAGCAATGGAACACTGGATCGGTACTCTGTTACAGGGACAACAAAAGCAGGAACATTTGAATAGACCCTTCCCGTAAAACTTGAGGTTCACACAAAGCACACCAACATAAGATACTGGTTGGCCAGCGGCACCTTCAATGGGGATGTCTGAGGGCAGCAATTCCTGAGTACATAGGGAGAGGATGTTGTCGCCATAACTCATAAGTAATTGTAGTTACTTGAGAGCCAGAGTCAATGAGAGCCTTACACATTTCTCCATTCACTCCAACCACCCCTTCATTACAGGGACCTACCAGCGGGGTATCAGCTGGTTTTGACCTGCCCGTTTCATGTTGCTGGGGACTCTGCTGCATGCCTGTGGTTGCCCCGGTAACCACAGGCCCTACGCATTTAAATCCTGCCTGGACGCTGCTCCATTTTCAGCTTGGGCTGCCTCATCAGTCATTACTGTCCGACACAACCGTGCGATGTGTCCTGGTTTTCCACAACGATAGTACACTACGCCCCTTACTGCAGTGTCATTACTCTCTTGAGGTCTCTGGGTGGGAGGAAGCACAGTCCGTGGTGATGCTCCCACTCTAGCCTCCAGCTGCGTCAACCTGTTGATCTGATCCTCTTGACTGTCCATCAGTTTCTTCACCATGGCTGTGAGTTCAGTAAGATCTGTGTTCTGCCCATTTCCTTTCTCTGTTCTCGGCTTTTCACCACTCTGGTTACCACTCACTGCTGTAAACTGGGCCTGGGTGTAAGTTTTTTTGGCCTTTGGCTGTGTCTGAAACTTCCTTGTCTCCCGAGCAAGGTTACGAATTTCCGCTTGAAGATCACAAAAACTTAGAAGTCTAGGCTTCATCGGCACTATCCTGTGAAAAACCTCTTCGTCACTCAATCCTCTCATGAACTGACGAGTCAGTTTGCCGTCCCGGTCTGGTAAAGGCTGTCGCAACGATCATTTGTTATTAAATTAGGGGCCGCTAAGACGACACCATTCTCTCTACACAGACTTTAAACGCGAACCTGTGAGAAACGCTGATGGCGCTCACGTGCGCATTAAAAATTGGTTCTATAGTTATGTGTGTTTGAATATGTGCGCAGGTTTGGAATGACCTACAAACCAAGCCTAAACAAAGTAATGATGCCTTATAAAAATTTTATACAGAATTTTATTTTATTTAAATTTAATAACAAATGATCGTTGCGACAGAAGCGAATCAATCAAAACTAACTTTTGTACCATCTAACCTTGTACACTGCCAATTGTACCAAGACATCTTTTTGGCCCCAATGTTTCTGAGGTATCGGAGAAGATAATGAAGTTGTCAGAAGCCACATGACAACGGACTCCGGTTCCACGGGCACCACCTTTTAGGATACTACTGGCCATGTGACAGATTCTGATTTGAATGTGTTTTCGTCAGTTTTGAAAGCTGTGTGTTATCATTAGCAATACAAAATATTGTAACAAAGGTCCACTGGAGGTGAGCTTGAAGAAGACGTGTGCAGTTTTATTTAGCATAAACGTGAAAAAAATACAAAATTAAGAAATACCTGACTTGAAACTTGATTTGAAAACATGAACTAACAAAACTCAACAACAGCGGTTTACAGGAAACAATACAAGACAAGAAACTGTGGAAACATGAGCTCAATATATACAGAGAGGCTGAATCTGAAATCGCCCCCTAAACCCTCATTCACTCTTCCCTACGTTAGTCCACTAATACTGTTCACTTGAAGGAGTGAATGAAAACAAGTGAGCGAATTCGGACAGCCGTTGAGCGTAGCATCAGTTGTAGTCTACACTCGTTATTGCAGTGCATTGTGGGATTGAATAAGTGCACTCAATATAACTTCCACTATGGTTTCGGACACCATTACAAATGGCTGTCCCTTCATATAGCGCCCTATTTGAGGGTCTAGGGGGCGATTTCAGCCAGAGACTAAAGACTTGACAAGACACACCTGTGAACATGATTAAACAATGAACCAATGACAACATAGGACACATGACAAGGGGGGCACGTGGCAGGATCACACAGGGCAAGGGAATCACATGACAAGACAGGAAACATGACTGTGATTAAACTGCTAAATAAAACGTGAAACAAAAAACAGAACTAGACATTGACAGTGTTCTTGGATTTTGGGAAATGTGGTCATTAAATGCATTTTGTGGGAAAGCAATGTAATATGATTCACAGATTGATCCTGTTTCGCTGAATGTGTGAAGAGTTTTGGAAATGGAACAACAGATTATATGTTAGCAATGAAAATAAAAAATAAAAAAATACTGCCATTCCAAGCCAAGAAGGTTGAACTTTGTCGCCCTCTTGTGGACATCAAATGCTTTGTATCATTTCATCTTCACGTTTTGTCCTTTATATAGGCCTACATTATATATAATATATCATCCCAGCATCATTTATCTACTGCACATGTTGGTATGTTGTGCTGAGAAGTCAAATTCAAGTTGTGGTTCCCTCTCTGATTCAGATCCAGATTCATAGCTTAAAAATGTTTTTTGAATGTTTTTATGCAATTTTCCTATGTTCGTATTATTATTAACATTTTTTTATGGATTTTTTTTTTGGTTTTTATTGCCCCACTGTATTTTTCTAGTATTTATTACTACTTTGCCTCTTTTTTCAAAACTTTACACACAAATCCAAGAATTACACACTCAAAATGCATTTCTTGCTAAATGAAGCACTGCATTCAAAATATCACAAACACATCTCAAAAGCAAACATTTGTCTTACGTTGCAAACACCTTTGCCATAATATTATATTTTGGATATATCATATACACACAGTTATACAATATTTTAATCAACAATCATAGTTATAATTCAGTCTGTGATATGGTTGATCAGCTGCATTAAATCAAACAGTGAGGACTTTGCTGCCTAGTTTCAGAACGCTGCGCACCTCTGATATTTATCATTCATTATTTGTGCATTTGTATGGCCTGACGAATCTGCTCCACCAGATTGTCTCTGTTGTTTGTGATGTTTTTTCCAGCGACCTCCATCAGTTTTGTGATCATCTCAGCGCTGTAAGAACCTTGATAGGTCTTATATTTTTTCCTCCACTTCTCAATATCATCTGAAGAAACATTAACACACTTAAATCAGAACACAGTTGATATGTCAGTTTTATTCAGGACATTAAAGATCATAACTTGCCTCCACAGTTGACCACATTAAAGAGAGGGATGTGTATCACGGTTGGGGTGTTTTGGCCTTTGAACACATAGAAGTCCTTCGGTTTCTTTACGTCCTCTTCAGGAATGTTGACCTCAGGGAAAGGGATCTTTAGTTTCTTGGACGTCTCAGCAGCTTTAGTCACTGTCTGTGGTAGAAAAGCATCACATTATTGTTTGATTAAAAGGGTTGGACAGACTGTTATTAATAAATATGGTTAGATAAAAACCCATGCACTTATTTTAAAATTTTAGGACAAATTTTAGGTTAGTGTGACCATGGTCTCTATGAATGTCATGAGGGGGGAAAGCAGCATTATGTCCCTTTTTACAAGATATAATATAAGTGTCAGGTGTCCCCAGAATGTGTCTGAGGTTTCAGCTCAAAATACCCCACAGATCATATGCTATACCATGTTGTAATATGCTGATTTTTGAGTGAAAGGAAAATATGCTGTTTTTGTGCATGTATCTTTAAATGCAAATGAGCTGCCCCGCCCCTTCCAGAATAGGGCGGAGCCTGTACAGCTCCTGCAAAAAAAATCTAAACATCTGTTTGGTTTTGTTTATATCTCTATCGCAGTCACGCTCACGCGACATTGCAGTTCTCGTGAGTATTAAACTAAGTTCTCTTTCATGTCTCATTGCGCTACTGTTCGGACGCTCTTGCTTACTGCTCCGCGCTTTGCTCTATCGCTTTTATATTTTATCTCCTTTTATCACCTAATTTTAACTTCAGCAAATCAGCACAGTGCTCAAACTTGGATTACTACAAAAAAGCAGAATTATTTTATTCGACCAGCCTCCCACTGAAAGCTTACTTTCCAGGGAAGAGAAAACAACTGCCTACATTCATAAGGATAAGAGAAAATGCCTCTTCTGGAATCTACTTGCTGCACTAACTGCCACAGACTTTTACAAAGGATTGCAGTTCTTGAAGAAAGTTACTTGCGGGACCACCAAACCAGACGTAACACACAACAGAGCTCCGTCATGGACGCCCTCAGCATACAGCTGGTGAGTCTCATGAATCTAGTGCTCCTCGACAGGCCATACTGAGTGTAGAGAAACAAGCCGATCGACTTACAAATCGATGGCACAATCAGGGAGTGAGACCCAAAGGCACTCGAGACATCAGATTGTCACGAGTATCACATATTGCCGCAGTAGCATCCTCTACCCCAGATACGGCTCTGACAAGGATTGCAAACACTGGTCTCCTACCACCGCCTATACATCTTGAGAACAGATTTGAAGTATTAAAGTAACACCAAGTAGCTTTTGCTCTCGGGGTCCCCCTACAGTGGTGAAACAGTATTGTCTTCTACTACTGTCGTAAAATCTGTCATGGTTACAGCAGGGGATACATGTGCATTTGTTGACAAGCCGATACCCCCGAACTCTGCAGAAGGAGTTTTCACGTCTTGGGTTCAGACTGCCTGTGTTGCGTGTGAAATGTCTTCATCCCAGGTACAGTGGAATATATTTCAGCATATCATGTGAATATAATTTCAGGGGTTTTATGTTTTTCAAACGCCAAAAGATCGCGTAGCTCACGTTTACAAGCCAGCGTCAAGAATGTGATCGAACACAGAGATGTCTTATCAATCACAAGTTCAGTATGGCGTACCACAAGGCTCAGTACTAGGACCGCTGCTGTTCACTCTGTACATGCTACCATTAGGAGATATCATTAGGAAACATGGAATTAGCTTTCACTGTTATGCTGACGATACTCAGCTGTATATTTCTTCAAAACCTAACGAAACCTACCAATTCACAAAATTAACGGAATGCATAGCTGATATAAAAAATTGGATGACTAGTAATTTCCTACTACTAAATTCTGAAAAAACGGAGATTCTAATTATTGGACAGAAAACTTCCACACGTAATAACCTAGAGTACTGTCTAACACTTGATGGCTGCTCTGTTAAGTCTTCGTCGTCAGTTAGGAACATGGGTGTGATCTTTGATACCAATCTTTCATTTGAAAGTCACGTGTCTAGTATCTGTAAAACCGCATTTTTCCATCTTAAAAATATATCTAAATTACGCCATATGCTCTCATTGACAAATGCGGAACAATTAGTTCATGTGTTTATGACCTCAAGGCTAGATTATTGTAATGCTCTACTGGGTGGTTGCCCTGCACGCTTAATAAACAAACTACAGCTGGTCCAAAACGCAGCAGCTCGAGTTTTTACCAGAACCAGGAAGTATGACCATATTAGCCCCGTTCTGTCAACACTGCATTGGCTGCCTATTAAACATCGTATAAATTTTAAAATATCGCTGATTACTTACAAAGCACTAAATGGTTTAGCTCCGCAGTACTTGAGCGAGCTCTTAACGCATTATAGTCCTTCACGTCTATTGCGATCTCAAAATTCCGGCCAGTTGATAATACCTAGAATATCAAAATCGACTTCTGGCGGTAGATCCTTTTCCTATTTAGCACCAAACCTTTAGAACAATCTTCCTAACATTGTCCGGGAAGCAGACACACTCTGTCAGTTCAAAGCTAGAGACACATCTCTTTGACCTAGCATTCAATTAATGCATTATAGACTTCTATAACTCAATGTTAGGCTGCATAGATTAGGTCAGCCGGAACTGGGAACACTTCCCTTAAATCCTGATGTACTCGTTACATCATAAGAAGAATGGCATCTACGCTAATTTTAGTGTCTTTGTTTATCCCAAAGGTTTTGTGGAAATTTCGCGTATCTCCCCCGTAGTGATAAAATAAAATTCTGTATCAAATTTATAGGCAGGACAAGTAGTTTGTATAGGCTTGGTTTGTAGAGAATTACAAACATGCGCACATATATTCAAACGCACATAACTATAGAATTAATTCTTGATGCGCACGTGAACTACAACGGTGTCGTCTTAGCGGCCCCTAATTTAATAACAAATGATCCTTTCGACGGAAAATAACATTATTCAAGAACCGCTATACAGCCAAAACAATCTGTTACCTTAAATTATACGTTTATCTCTGTAAAGCAGCTTTGAAACAATCTACATTGTTAAAAGCGCTGTATAAATGAAGATGACTTGACTTGACAGAATCAGCCAGTAGCTAACACTGATGCTAACTGGCGCTCAAGGTCGAGCAGACAGTGGCACTCAGCTCAGAGCGCAGCCGAGCCCAGGACTCTGATAGTGGGTGACTCCATAGTCAGAAACATTAGTAGCAGGGACACAACTACGTGCTGCCTTCCACAAGCAACAACTTCTGATGTAAACAGGGAACTTGAGAACATTCTGATGAAACATAAGACTGCAAATCGAATCGAGCAGTCAGAACTCCTTAAGAAGGATTTCAATTAACTTTTTGAAACGCTTAAAAGACTGAAAGTTTAAACATTCATCAGTGGACCACTCCCAGCAAGAGGAACAAACAGGTTTTCACGGTTGCTTGGGTTTAATACATGGCTGCAAAAAACCTGCAATATAAACGGAGTGAACTTCATTGACAACTTCTTCTTTTCTGGAGTCAGAGGCAACTGTTCCAACAGGACGGCCACCACCCAAACAAACTTGGTTCAAGAGTGCTAAAGGACTATATCTACTTCTCCCTCAATCATCCTTCTACAGTGTGTACCAATCCACTCAACCTGAATGGCACACACGCACCTGGATACAGTATGAATGACCACAGGACTTCACTCCAGCACCTGAATGGACATGCGGTTGACACGTCACACAAGGACAATGATAACACCACTCAGCCACAACAACCTCTGCTCACGGACATTGACTCCCTGTTCCAATGCATTGATGAAGTAAACAGTTGGATGTGCCAAAAATTTCTTCAGTTAAACAAAGACAAAACTGAAGTCATTGCGTTTGGAAACAAAGATGAAGTTCTCAAGGTGAACGCATACCTTCACTCTAGAGGTCAAACAACTAAACATCAAGTCAGGAATCTTGGTGTGTCTCTAGAGTCAGACCTTAGCTTCAGTAGTCATGTCAAAGCAATAACAAAATCAGCATTCTATCATCTGAAAAATATTGCAAGAATTAGATGCTTTGTTTTCAGTCAAGACTTAGAAAAACTTGTGCATGCTTTCATCACCAGCAGGGTGGATTATTGTAATGGACTCCTCACTGGCCTTCCCAAAAAGACCATAAGACAGTTGCAGCTCGTACAGAACCAGAACATATGAACACATCACACCAGTCCTCAGGTCTTTACACTGGCTCCCGATTGATTTTAAAGTATTATTACTGGTATATAAATCATCTAATGGCCTAGGACCTCAATACATTGCAGATATGCTCACTGAATATAAACCCAACAGATCTCTCAGATCATTAGGATCACATCAACTAGAAATACCAAGGGTTCACTCAAAGCAAGGAGAGTCTGCTTTTAGCTATTATGCTGGAACCAAAACCAGCTTCCAGAAGAGATCAGGTGTGCTCCTACAGTAGCCACATTCAAATCCAGACTCAAAACACTTCTGTTTAGCTTTGCATTTACTGAATTTTATTTTTTATTCTAAACTGTTTTAATTATTCTTATTTCTTTTGATTATTTTAATTTCTTCTATGTAAATCACTTTGAATTACCATTGTGTATGAAATGTGCTATAAACTTGCCTTGCCTTAAACTGTCAAATATACACAAGGTTATGTCAAAATCACACAGAGTTCACAAACACCAGCTGGTTATATTCGTGAACGTAAACAGTAAACAGCAGGGAAAGAAACCACATGGGTATATTAGAGCTCTGTATTAAAGTGACAGCAGTGTAATATACAGTACCTACAGCGATATATGCTATTATGAATCAAACAACAAAAGAAAAACAGAAAATCCCTCACTGCTCTTGACTGAATAACTTTAGTAGCTTTAATAAGAATATGTTTCTTACTTGAATACTGCTGATAAATGCTCTGGTGAGGAGATGAATATGGCGGACTGTGTACAGATCACTGAGGGCGGGTCTATGCTAATAGGGCGGAGTCAGTCAGCTGCTGTGGACGGGGCCTATGGCTCACTGAGGGCGGGGTCTATGCTAATAGGGTTGAGTCCGTCACCCGTCGTGGGCGGGGCCTAAGAATATGTGACGTCACTTTGCATAGAAACTGCAAACTGCTTAAGACACTGCTTAAATTATGATTTTTCCTTTAAATGAACTATGAGTGAATTCTCTGTGCGTATAATACCTTGAAAGGTTCAGTTTCACTGAAATCCAGTGAAATGATGAGGTCGATGTTTCTCTCTTCTCTCAGCACTGAAAAGTAGGGTGAGTTGATAAGCAGTCCAGCGTCTATATAGTCTCTCGTCTCACTTTTCAGAAGAGCTGCGGGCACTGCTTCATCTGAGAGATCACAGCATTATTATATTATTCACAATTAATTTCCAGTTAACATCTGTCTCTGAGTTTCTGTTTTAACCTTTCATGTTGTGAAGAAAGTCATATTTCCTGCCCCAGATCCACTGTTTCATGCATCCAAAAATACTCGCCCAAAGATCTGTAAAACAAATACAGTGGTTCTTAAATTCAGTAAATATTCTAATGTTGTTTTAAATTCTGTGTACGGTTTTAGTTGACTATTATGGTTCTTTAGAGAAAGTTTTTGATGCTTCATTATAGTTTTTTTTTTTTTTTTTAGCTTTAAAGTACATCATTGGAAGTCCAAAGGTTCTTCTGTGGCATCAGTCCGGTTCCCTTTCGTCCTGGGAACTCCGACGTGTCGTCGGGGGAGTTCCCTGACGAATTGGGATCACGCTAGGGAGCCAATTGCCTTCGAGAGAATTAAAAACGAGCCAATGGACAAGATTTGCATTCCGCGACCCACCTACCAGCGCGGGTATAAAAGGCGGAAGTAAACATTGCATCAGTGCTTTTAGCTTCGGAGCCATCCAGTGTGTCTCTCTGTGAGCTGCTGTTCTTTGCCTCTGGTTAAAATAAATAATCAACGAGTCCTCTTTCTGGAAAGAAGATCCTCTGGTGCTGGTGTGACGGCGCTTCAGCGACCATCGCTTCACGCTGCTGGCTGACATTTCGTCCTCTTTAAAAAAAAAAAAAGGGCCGTTGTCACGGCTGGTAGTGGGTGAGTGCAACACACTGGCTTGCAGTTTCCCCGTTGTGTCTGCCGCGGTGGTTGCTGTGTGCCTCGGCACATGAACGGAGGGCGTTTTTTCCTTTTCTAAAAGAGCATCACGGGTGTTTCGCATCCTTTTCAGGATGTCATCTCAACTGTGCGTTTCTGGATGCGGTCGACTTCTCCCTCAGGAAGATGGTCATAAACACTGCCTTTCGTGTATGGGCTTAAGGCACGCTGAGAAAGCATTTGTGAACGAGTCATGTTCTCATTGTGGGAACATGACTCTGGCGATGCTGCATTCTAGACTAAGATCCCTGAAATATGGGGGAGTCCCTTCAGCGATTCCCCGATCTAGTTCGTCTGCCGGTTCAGTTCGGCAGGCGGCTACTTCCATGAATCCTGTTGGTGACCGGATGAGGATCACAGTGCAGAACGTCCCGTCTGGTGAAAGATCCTCACGGGCTTCTCACTCCTCTAGTAGCTCGTTGCCATTGGCTGTTCCGGTGGAGCTGGCGGAGCCGCTGTCTCCCTCGGGGAGCTGCCTGAGGACCAGATGTCGATCGCGGCATCGGAGGGAGAGCGGTCATCTTCCGATGATGACTCAAGCGGGACTACCCCCTTCGCGTGTGGTGGCTTCGGCTGAGCCGGATCCGGAGATGGCTGCTATGCTCGAACGGGCGGCCGCGAGTGTCAGGCTCGCGTGGAACCCTCCACCGGGTCCCAAACCTTCGCGGCTGGATGATTGGTCTCTTGGAGCGGGCCGTGTTGTTGCCCCACAGACCTCCGGTACCATTCTTCCCGGAAGTGTTGAGGAAGTCTTGGCTGGACCCTCTGGCGACCAGACGAAGACAACCTCGCCCCTCCTCCCTCACCACTCTCGATGGCGGAGCGGCGCACGGGTACGAGAGAATCCCCCCAGTGGAGCGGTCTGTCGCAATGCAGCTGTGTCCGAAGACCGCTTCCTCCTGGCGGTGTGCCCCTTCACTCCCCTCCCGTGCCTGTAGGTTTACATGGCGTGTGGAGATGCCGCTTCCGCCCTGCATGCTATGGCGTTGCTGCAGGTCCACCAGGCCAAGGCACTCCATGACATGCAGGGGGGTGGTCCCGACCCAGGATTGCTGCAGGAGCTGCAAGCGGCGACGGACTTCGTCCTCCGGGCGCCCTCCCGCGTCCGCCCCTCCTCCCAGGCAGCAGTCTAACCCTGGGGGGCGGAAGTCTGGCCATAAGAAGGCTGCCCAGCCCGCTCAGACCCAGCTCGCGGATAGCAGTGACGCAGCCTCACCTGCAACGTCACTCCGGTCTGCAGTTTGGCTCGGAGGCGCAGAGACTAGGACTCGAGGAGTCAGGGCCTCGATCCTCGTCTCTCCCCCTCCCTTCGCCACGGGGAAGCCCGCAGCAGAAGACCCACAGGCCCTCTCTGCCGTCTGCCCCTCGGTGGAAGCAGGTTGGTGTCAAGTTCCATACCCAGACAGGTTCCCTGCCTGCCTCCTCACTGCCCCTCCGCGGGTACGCCGGCGGTTCGGGTGGGCTCGTTGGGATGGTCTCTAGAAGCCTGGTTAGGGCTTCCGGGTCTGTCCCGATGGCTCATCCGCACCGTCCGGTTCGGCTATGCCGAAGGGGACCCATGTTGGGGCACGCTTCCCTCCCCCCCTCAGCGGGTCTTGCGGAACAGCAGTGTGATTCCTAGCTAGTTCCCACAACTTATCCAAGAAACTGCTGCAGGGTAGCTTAGCTAGGCGCTGGAAGTGGCCAGCATCATGGCGTTTTATTAGGAATCCCAATTCGTCAGGGAACTCCCCAGACGACACGTCGGAGTTCTCAGGACGAAATGGAACGTCTCGGTTACGTATGTAACCCACGTTCCCTGAGTACAGGGAACGGAGATGTGTCGTCCCTTCGCCATGTTGCTGTCCCTTCGTGGGGGACTGGACACTGTTCGGCTCCTCAGCTAAAAGCACTGATGCAATGTTTACTTCCGCCTTTTATACCCGCGCTGGTAGGTGGGTCGCGGAATGCAAATCTTGCATGCCAATGTCCATTGGCTCGTTTTTAATTCTCTAGAAGGCAATTGGCTCCCTAGCGTGATCCCAATTTGTCAGGGAACTCCCCCCGACGACACGTCTCTGTTCCCTGTACTAAGAGAACGAGGGTTAAATACGTTACCGAGACGTTTTGTTGAAGCTAATTGGAAGCTTTATGGAATCAACACATTTCAGTTTATGTGGCTAGAAAATTAAAAATTCAGTACATTATACAAATCAACACATTGTACAGAAAGTTAAACCTACCAAAAGGCCATAAATGACTCAAACCATTAAACAAATCCACAGTGTATTGTTTCATATACTGTTTTGCAACTTCTTTATCAGTGAGATTCAGTTTTTTCTTTTGAAAACTCAGCTGATGTTTGCCTCCAGTGAGCTCTGTGAAAAGAGGAGAACATGATTGAGTTATTTTAATCTGATGCAGGTTTGTGTATCTTGTTGAGTTTTTGTTGGCCAAAATGTATGTATTACCGTTTCATCAATTAGTTTGTAGTTTGTTTTGCAGTTTAAATGTTGCTGAAAAGCCATTAAAGATACATTTTCTAGCACACTTTTGGAAAATCTTACCGTTCAGCTTAGTTCTGATGGATTTATCATGAGCAGACGGATCTTTGCCATTCAAAACCGAGAGATTCATGTCCACGAGATCCATGAGCACCTGGTGACATTCGTCTATGGGAGGGGGGTTTGAATCTTCTGAAAACACACATTGAACAGACATGCCCATGAACAAAATGTCTTGAATGCAAGTATTTCCATCCCCAAATCTTTGACATTCAGTTATCAGGTGATAATCATCATTATGGCTCACTTTTATTTTTCATCATTTAATGCACAATGAAGTGCCTTGAAACACTTGCGTGAAACTTCATTAGCCCCAATGGAAAGCATATTTACACTGTTTGAATCGTTCCCTATCCCCTGTATTGTGCACTATGTGCCATTCATCATATAGAAGATAGTAAATGTGTGAACAACAAGTGACCGATTTCAGCCGCAGTTTCAGCATCCGTTTATAATGTAGGGGGTGGAGCTTCAGATTCTAGAGAGCATTTGATTGGACAGAAAATCTGATGAAAAGCTGAAGTGCAGAGTGATGTCATCAAAATAATTTATCCTTATTGGCACCTTAAATGTGAATTCTGTCATTGTTTTGGAGCTTATAGATAACTGTAAGGCTAACATATTCATACTAAATGCAAAAAGACTTCAATTTTGATTTCATGGGGACTTTAAAGAGTTTACAATTTTACTCCGCAAGCATTCATGAACAGATCATTAGACACAAAATAAAGATCAACTTATCAATAAATACAAGCTGTAACGCCTTACCTTTCCCCAGTTCCTCAACCATCTCCATTTCAATTAGTGGTACATGTTTTAAGAACTCTGTGGAGGGAAAATCAAATGGATTTAAAGTTTAATTGATGACTGTCAGCTTTTTAAACAGAACTGAATCTTCAGAACAAATGAAGTTGCACCTTTTATTTTTTCCAAGAGTAATTTCTTTTCCTCGTCTTCATTAGCTGAAGTGCTGCCGCACAGAGCTGCGGAAAACAAATTTAAGTGTAAGTGCTTACAATAAACAAAAATTTATAAATAAAAAAAAATGTAATTAAAAATGTGTAATACAACCACCAGCTGGAGTGCCTATGATCTCCACTAGAGGACTCCCTGCTTTCCCATCATGAATTTCAATTCCCATAACCCATTGCTGAGACTCATTATTGTTTGATCATAACTTCCACCTGTGTCTCATTATCTGGTTAAAGTCCCTGTAAAGACAATTCTGAAAAAAAATTCTAAACACATTATAAATGTTAGAAATGTATTGCTAAAACATATTACAAAGACTGTGAACTGCGAAGTACTGAATTGTGGAGTTAGACCGTTAAACAGTTTTTCACCATTCCTATTTTCCGGATTTTTTGGGCGGGGCTAAAACGGGGGCTCGATGACGTACTGGAGCCCCTGAGCTCCTGGACACGCCCCTACTTGATGACGCACTGGAGCCCCTGAGGCTGGCCGCTCACTAACAATATAAACAGAGCCCAATCGCATCAGTTTGGCGCTCAATCGCGAGTTACTGTCAGTACTATTATTACTACAGCCTACAGTTTGCTAGTTAGCTATGCCTTCGTCACGGAAATGCGTACTACCTGGATGCAATCATGTACGAAACAGATCGGTGTCCTTATTCAAATTTCCTAAAAACGATCACATCAAGAAGAGGTGGATTAATTTTGTGAAGAGCCACCTTGATGGAGAGCTGAGGAGGATCACCACCAAAACCCGCCTCTGTAGTGATCCTTTTACACGGGATAGTTTTATAAACTTTCGTCGGAGACAACTGGGACGCTCTGATAATCCGCTGTTACTGGTGAATGTGGCCGAACCGACTATCTCCCGCCTCGGCCGTCATCCTCCCGTCGCGCCGACACCTGGTGCCATCCTCGGCAGTGCGTGCCCACCAATGAGGGTATGGCTGCCTTGTGTGCTTATGTTATAATTATAGTAGGTAGTCCACAGTAAGTACTAAATTCTGCAACCCTCTAACGTGATTTTTTTTGTTAATTTATATGATCAATATGATTCCTTAGCCAAGTAATTTAAACTATTATCTGTTCACAAAGCAGTCCCTTAGTTCCGACCACAAAAGAGACCGAGTCTTTCATGCATAAAGTCACTCGAGAAGTTGGATGTCAGTCAGACAGGTTTCAGCGCAGCCGGCGGACACGCCCCCAGCGGACACGCCCCCAGCGTTTGAGAGCAGAGACCACTGCTCATTTTTTCAAGATTTTGATAGCTTATTTTATGTACTTGCCGGCTTTTTTTATCATTCAAATTTGGCTGGGTGGCTAATAACACATTTTTCTGTGATATGACAAACTCAGAACACATGCTTAATTTTGACTTTACAGGGACTTTAAACTCTGCCTATAAGCCCTGTATTTTCACACACTGTAGGTGCCAGGTTTGGGTTGATGTCTTTTATTTTGAAATTTGTTTTGGTTTACGTCACTTGTTACAGGTGCATATATCACCTGTTAGTTTGTCGGTGGTGGGCATGTAGGAAGGGGGTGAGTAGCTGGGACGCTCACTTTCTGTTGAACGTTTTCGTTTTCGTTTTCATTTAATTTAGTTTTATTTTATTTCATTTGTTTTGCTTACTTTACCGTCATCATTCATCATCTGTTCACTTCAATGTTACAATAAATCACCTGGACTGCAATGGAAACGCGTCATCTTTTACTCCCTCTACTCAGCCTCTTAGCGGTTACTGGCTGCCGCTATATTTAGTCAACAGAAATGGCTCGCTGTTGGATTTGATTACGTGGATTGGAAAGGATTTCTTCGCACACCGCATGTGAAACGCCGACGCACACTTTGAAGTGAGATCGCGCTTCTGTATCCTGACGGCAGAAGAGGTATGTGCGCGGTTCTGCTATGTTTGGCTGCAGCATTGCTGTTTATTTGAATGAGAAGACGCTATGGTCGCGGGCCGTGCAGTGTTTGTGTGCCGCTAATTGGATGGAATGCGTTTGTGGAATGAAGTCGAGTTTACTATGCACTCGTAATCGCGCTGTGGTGCTGCGCCCATTCATGAAGTTGTTGGCTTGATCTGCGCGTTGAATTACGGCGCTGTTTGGATTACTGGGATTGCGTGGTGTGTGAAATGGACGCAGATGAGTCTGCGCACGCTGCTGTGAGCAGCAAAAGAGAGCCTAAGCTTACGGCAAAGGCATTGGCGCTTAAAATTGAGGCATTGCAAAAGGATCGCAAGGCTAAGGTGAATCAAATGAAGAGCTTGATTGTATCACTGAAAGATCTCATGGAATGTGATGAAAATGCTTTGCAAGTGTCTTCAATGGTGGAATCTTTAAAATGTTTGAAAGATGATGCATTTGTGTTGCACAAAGAAGTACTTCCTTTTCTTCCTCCTGATGAACAAAACAAACAAAATGAGTGGTTTGATGCTGTTTCTAAGCACAATGATGGATTTGTGGAAGATGTTGAACGATGGTTGAATGAAGCTAGGAATCTGAGGCAACATGCAATAAGTGAACCAAATTCTACTCAATGTGATGCAAACCTTTGCCCGTCACTTTCTGTCATTCATGATTCAAGAGCAATGGATAATTTTGCTAAACCTCAACTGAGTGATGATTCTAATATTCCATCTTCTGCTGAACCAGTTTCATCATCTCATAATGTGCATGTTCCAAGTGAATATCCGAACGGTGATCTAGACGATGGTGATGTGCAGAATCAAATACAACCAACTGATAGTGTCTCTAACGTGAGCAGAAAAACGACAACAACTCAAGGATCTCGAACCAGTCGATCTTCCATTGTATCTGCTCATCTTAAAGTTAAGGCCGAAATGGCAGCCTTGTTGGCACATCAAAAAATGCTGTCACGGAAACATGTATTGGATAAGGAAGAGGAGGATTTGAAGAGGAGAAAAGAACAAATGGAACTGGACACTAAAATTGCTGTATCCATGGCCAAGATGAAAGTGTATAGCGACGTGAGATCAGAAAAAAGTGATTGTACAAATTCTTCTGATGCCAGTGCGTTAAGGGCAAGAAATACTGGAACCAGTTCTCTTAACCCAAATGTGGATCCATTTTTACCTTCAAGTTCACATTCAATGCCACTACAGCCACCTGTATCTTATACACCAGCTCAAGCAGCACCAGAGAATCCTATGCGTTTTCCAATTCCGTCAGCTCGACAACAGCAACAGATTGTAAATTCTAACACAAGGTTGACACATTCTACATTACCCAGTATCAGTCATGATGGTGGACATGGACATAGACCTGGAATGCAGGGTGCACATGGATCAAGATTACAGGATGGTTTGGAAGGAGGAAGTATCCTTAAGCTTATTGACAAACAAAATGAAATTGCTGCCTTATTAGTTCAGCAACACAACTTATCTTCACTTCCACCAAGGGAGGTCCCATTCTTTGATGGAGATCCATTGCGTTATCACGACTTTATGCGAACATTCGAAGAGGTGGTGGAAAAGAAAGCAAGTGGCCATGCAGATTGCTTGCATTTCTTGGAGCAGTACACTCGAGGGCAACCTAAGGATCTAGTTCGAAGCTGTCAACTGATGATTCCTTCACAAGGGTATATAAAGGCTAAGGCTTTGCTCAAGGAGCATTTTGGCAATGAGGTACGTATAGCCTCAGCTTACATGAAAAGAGCGCTCTCATGGCAAGCGATAAGACCTGAGGATGCAAAGGCTCTGCAGGACTACAGCTTATTTCTCAGGAGTTGTTGCAATGCTATGCAAAATATTTGTTACATGAATGAGTTGAATCTTGCCTCTAATATGAAAATTGTTCTTGCAAAACTTCCTTATAAGCTCAGAGAAAGATGGAGAATGGTGGCATATGATTTGCAGGAAAGACGTAACCATCCAGCTTGCTTTTCTGATATTGTGGACTTCATAGAAAGACAGGTGAAAATCGTCACCGATCCGGTGTTTGGAAACATTCAAGATGCCCTGCCTATTGGAGGTAGAAACCTGAATACCAAATCGCCTCAAAAACCTAGAAGTAGTTTTGCCACCACAGTCAACGCAACTGGTGCAAAGGAGTGTGTTGGGAAGGCTAAAACCTGTCTCTTCTGTGATGGAGCGCATGCATTGGACTTCTGTAAAAGGCTTGTTGAAAGATCTCATGCAGAAAAGATGAATTTCCTGACGCAAAAGAGGATTTGTTTCGGTTGCTTATGTATAGGACATTTCAGCCGTGATTGTAAAGAGAGAAGTATATGCAGAATATGTCATCTCAAACACCCAAGTCTTCTTCATATTTTTCCATCAGAAAGAAGGGCCATTCAGTATAAAGATGAGCCAAAGTCAACCGTGGGAAGTGGTTTAGTGTCGCTCCAGTCCAGTGCTCTTACTGGGGCTGGTAAAGAAAATTGTGCATTGTCTATCGTTCCTGTATGTGTGAAATCAAAGAAAGGAAGTAAAGTTGTGAACACCTATGCTTTTCTGGACTCTGGGAGCTCTGCATCTTTCTGCACAGAGAGTTTGATGTCCAAGCTCAATCTCTCAGCAAAGAAAGTTAACATTCTAATGAGAACCATGAGTCAGGACAAATCCGTTTGCTGTTATCTTCTGAAGGATCTGGAAGTGTCAGGATTGAATCAAGAGCATTACTGTGCTTTGCCAGAGATATACACGCAGAAGACCATGCCTGTAAGTAAGACCAACATCGCCACACAAAATGATCTTGCTTGTTGGCCTCATTTAAGTAATTTATGCTTGCCTTCAATTGATGCTGATGTGGAGTTGTTGATTGGTGCAAATGTGCCAGAGGCTTTGGAGCCATGGCAGATTATTCGCTGTCAAGACAGTGGACCATATGCCATTAAGACCATGTTTGGTTGGGCAGTTAATGGACCAATCAAGCGACAGGAAGAGTATGCTGTTAAGGAAGATTCTCACGTGACTGTCAATAGGATCACAGTTATGAAACTGGATGAGTTATGGGAGCAACAGTTCAAGGGTGACTTTCCTGAATGTGCTCAGGAAGAACAGCAAGGATTGTCAATGGAAGATCATCAATTCATGGATTTTGTTTCTCAGTCAGCAAGACTGACCAATCGGCATTATTACATTGGTCTTCCACTTAAAAACAAAAAGGTAGTCATGCCCAAGAATAGAGCAATCGTGGAACAACGTGCTCTGAATCTTCGAAGAAGGCTTCAAAGAAACGCTTCTTTTCATACTGACTATACTACCTTTATGGAGAGTGTCATCGCTAAAGGCCATGCTGAAAAGGTTCCCACAGCTGAACTGGAACGACTTGATGGACGCTTATGGTACATACCTCACCATGGTGTGTACCATCCTAAAAAGCAAAAGATCAGAGTGGTATTTGATTGCGGAGCATCATATCAAGGAACATCATTGAATGATCATCTTTTGCAAGGTCCAGATTTAACAAGTTCGCTGGTGAGTGTTCTTGTGCGTTTCAGAATGGAGTACGTTGCCATGATGGCTGACATAGAAACGATGTTTCATCAGGTTAAGGTAAATCCTTATGATTGTGATCTCTTGAGGTTTCTTTGGTGGCCTGGAGGAAACATTGATGCCAATCTGGAAGAATACAGAATGGTTGTGCATTTATTTGGAGCAACTTCATCTCCAAGTTGCTCTAGCTATGCATTGAGAAAGTGTGCAGAGGACCATAAGGATCTGTATGATGCCAAGACCGTGGACATTGTCTTTAATAACTTCTATGTAGACGACTGTCTTGTCTCTGTGCCTACAGATTCAGAAGCTGTTCTATTGTACCAGAAGCTCACAGAAATGTGCGCTAAAGGTGGATTCCGATTAACCAAATGGATAAGTAACAGCCGCACTGTGTTAAATGCCATCCCTGAAGAAGACAGAGACAAGAAAGTTAAGAACTTGGATTTGGAACATGACACGCTACCTCTGGAAAGAGCATTAGGTGTGCAGTGGTGTGCTGAGTCTGATGTCTTCAAGTTCAAGGTGACCATCAAGGAGAGACCTCTTACTCGAAGAGGAATTCTTTCTATCATTAGTTCCATCTACGACCCTCTTGGCTTTCTGTCTCCTGTGATTCTACGAGCCAAAATGATACTTCAAGATCTGTGTCATGAAAAAATTGGATGGGACAGCACTATTCCAACAGTGTACATTCAGCGATGGACGAGTTGGTTGGAGAAACTTCATGAATTG
Source organism: Phoxinus phoxinus (assembly GCF_949152265.1). Lineage (NCBI taxonomy): Eukaryota > Metazoa > Chordata > Actinopteri > Cypriniformes > Leuciscidae > Phoxinus > Phoxinus phoxinus. The sequence continues at coordinate 1,926,365 of NC_136878.1, read as the reverse complement.
GAGAAATTTGAGGTCCGCAGGTGTTTAAAGCCGGAAAAGTTTGGAGAAGTTATATCTGCCCAATTGCATCACTTTTCGGACGCCAGTGAGAAGGGTTATGGCATGGTGTCGTATTTACTACTTCATAATAATCAACAATGTGCCCATTCCTTTCTTTTAATGAGTAAAGCAAGAGTGACACCTTTACGACCTATCACTATCCCTCGTCTGGAGCTCACAGCGGCCACACTTGCTGGTCGCATGGACAAGTTGTGGAAGAGAGAGCTGAAGATGAAACTTCAGGATTCGGTGTTTTGGACCGACAGCACCTCTGTCCTCAAGTACATCCAAAATGAGACTTCTAGATTCAAATGCTTTGTAGCCAATCGAGTTGCTGAAATTCGAAGTGTTTCTGAGATCAGACAATGGAGGTATGTGAATTCTTCCAGTAATCCAGCTGACCTAGCATCCAGAGGTCTAAAGGTTGATTCATTCTTAAAGAACCAGATATGGATTTCTGGTCCTCCATTTCTTGTTCAACCACAAGAGTTGTGGCCTGTGGATCCTACTGATGTAGGTGTGATGTCGTCTTGTGACCCAGAAGTAAAAAAGAGTGTTCTGGTGAATACTGTGCAAGTTCATCAAGAGTATGATTTTATGCCATACTTTAAATGCTACTCTTCATGGATGCAATTAAAAAAGGGCGTAGCTTGGATCCTTCGACTCAGGAACATACTAATTGATCTCAGCAAGGAAAGGAAAAGGTTGATGACTACTTACTCTGATATGGACAAGTTGCAACGAGAGATTGTTGTTAAGAAAGAGATACAAAAGTTTAAATCCCATGCGTCTGCAAAATTGTTGTCTACTGATGAGCTGGAAAGAGCTGAATTGGAGATTATCCGTCTTTGCCAAAAGAAGAGATATTCTGAGGAACTGGCTAGTCTACGGAAAGATGGATTGGTGAAACGAAATAGTGAACTCTATAGACTTAACCCTGTGCTTCACTCAGATGTCATCAGAGTTGGTGGGCGTCTGGACAAGGCTATGATGCCTGAAGAGGTTAAGCATCCGGTAATACTGGCCAAGGATCTACACATTTCAGATTTGATTTTGCAGCAAATTCATCATGACATTGGACACTGTGGGCGTAATTATATGCTGGCTAATTTGCGGCAGAGATATTGGATCCCTGGTGCTAGCACGGCTATAAGGAGAATTTTGTCCAAGTGTGTAGTCTGCAGACGTCTTCATGGAATCCCGGGTCATCAGCAGATGGCAGATTTGCCACAAGATAGGGTTACACCTGACAAACCGCCATTCACGCATGTTGGACTGGACTGCTTCGGTCCCTTTGAAGTCAAACGGGGAAGGAGTGTTGTAAAACGTTATGGAGTGATATTCACATGTTTGACTATAAGAGCGGTTCACCTTGAAATGGCAAATTCACTTGATACAGACTCTTTCATCCATTCCTTAAGAAGGTTTATTGCACGTCGAGGACAAGTTGTCGAAATCCGTTCAGACAATGGTACAAACTTTGTTGGTGCCCAACGTGAACTGCAGCAGGCTATGACAAACTGGAATCATAATCAGATCAACTCATTTCTGCTTCAAAAAGGGATTAAGTGGAACTTTAATCCCCCGGCTGGTTCGCACTTTGGAGGAATTTGGGAACGCCTTATAAGATCAGTAAGGAAGATTTTAAATTCTATCCTTAGAGGACAAAGTTTAGACGAGGAAGGTCTTTACACACTACTTTGTGAAGTTGAATCAATCCTTAATAATCGTCCAATATCAAGAGCATCTCTGGATGTTAATGATTTGGAAGCCCTTACTCCTAATCATCTTCTCCTCTTGAAAACACAGCCGTCTTTATCACCTGGACTGTTTAAAAGGGAGGATTTGTATTCTCGACGACGTTGGCGACAGGTCCAATACATGGCGGATCTATTTTGGAAGAGATGGATTGGGGAGTATCTACTTGCACTACAAGAACGCCAGAAGTGGCTGGTGAAGAAACGCAATTTTCAAGTGGGAGATATTGTGCTTGTAGTGGATGATACTGCTCCAAGGAGCTCATGGATAATGGGCAAGATTGTTCAGATCACACAGGATAAAAAGGGATTGACACGGCAAGTAAGAATCAAGACCAAGAGTTCCTGCTTGACCAGACCCATTACTAAAGTTTGCCTTCTTCTGGAAACGGAGGACTTTTAACTCTTCTATGACCGACTGACTGATTGACTGACTGACTTATGAGAGCTCTCAAATGACTTACTGTAGACTTTGACTAAAGACCGTTTGATGGACATGTTTTACTTCAGTTGATTACGGACACTGTTCACACATTGAAGAATTGGACATTTACACATTCACATGTGTATACATTGTTTATTTGTGAAATAAGATTTAGCGATTTCTATGTTTGTAGGTAAATATTCAGTGATGTATATTTTGTGTGATTGTGTTGTATTGTTATGATTATTACAGTCTTGGGGTGTAATAATCAGGGGCTGGAATGTAGGTGCCAGGTTTGGGTTGATGTCTTTTATTTTGAAATTTGTTTTGGTTTACGTCACTTGTTACAGGTGCATATATCACCTGTTAGTTTGTCGGTGGTGGGCATGTAGGAAGGGGGTGAGTAGCTGGGACGCTCACTTTCTGTTGAACGTTTTCGTTTTCGTTTTCATTTAATTTAGTTTTATTTTATTTCATTTGTTTTGCTTACTTTACCGTCATCATTCATCATCTGTTCACTTCAATGTTACAATAAATCACCTGGACTGCAATGGAAACGCGTCATCTTTTACTCCCTCTACTCAGCCTCTTAGCGGTTACTGGCTGCCGCTATACACACTCATTGCAAAGTCTTGTATGTGTTACACTGTATTTGTGTTATTTTGTCTCATTGTTTTGATCTTCTGCTTGTCTGGATTTTCCTATGTCATGGACTCTGTTGGATCTGGATTGTTGTGGTTTTGACCCTCGGGTTTACGATTGTGGATTGTGGAGCTGCGTTTGGATCATCACCCAATTGCATGTATGTAACACTGATGAATAAAATTGTCCTCTAAGTTCTTCATGTTAAAGTAGTGATGAACTGAGAAATCAAATTTTCCTTGAGCTTTTGACATTTAAGAGGTCATCATACTATAAGAATGTCCTGTAAATTTCAGAAACTGAAAACTTCCTTGTTAGTCCAATAAAAGCTTTTATTGACACCAGGCACAGCGAATGACAGGTTTTTCAAAGTGGGGATCTATGAAATCAAAGGGTATCAAACACCGCCTCCGCAGAAGAAGATTGACGCCTACTTTAACACTGCCTGTTTAGCCCCGCCTACCGATTCATGCATTACATGAAACTCATTATAATATGCAAAACTGTTATCCAATCATAGCAGGGGGCGTTTACTTCCAAGTCAATGTGGTACGCCCATAAAAATCGAGTGTTTCAGGAGCTAGGCTCAAAACCAGGGTAGAAAATAGCCTATTACTTATTCATTTTGATGTTTTAAATGTAAAAACCAAGCGAACATCATAAGTTGACCTCAGACAACAATATAAAAAAAAATTAAAAGCCAGTTCATGATCCTTTTGAGCAAAAATTATCTTTCCTTTAAATCACTGTGTAATGAAAAGGTTTATTTTGAGAAACAGCCAAGTGTATTGAAATAGCTTTTTAAATGATTTTTCAACATTTCTAATTGTAATATATTTCAATTTTGAAATATTGTTTTGACGGACTGATCTCCAGATCAATCCCAGATACTATTGATCTATTTTACACTATTGTATGTTGATATTGTAAATATGAATAAACTCTCCTGTCACAGAGTTTGTTACCTTGCAGGTACAGCATGTCAATCTCAGGCTGGTTCTTGATCTTACGGCCATTCTCAAACTTGCTGCCAAAGCTGGAGGTTTCCACAAACGCTCCAGTGAGGGAATAACCGGCTTCACATGGAGTGATCTCAAACCAGGGGTCTGCAGACAGAAACCCGTCCATATAACAGCTGCCACAAAAACATTAACTCTGTTTTTTTTTCTCTCTCTCACACACATACACACACACACACTGTCACGGAGTCACTCACACCATCCACTCAACCATCTGCTCCTGTTCCATCCACTCGTTCACAATCACCGGAGTTCTAATCAACTGCACACCATCATTAACCACCAGTATATCTAGCCTGCACTCACTTCAGTTCTCTGTCTGGTCTCGTCACTGTTACACAGACTCTACCCGGTCTTCCTGTTATACCACTTGCCTGTTTCTCGTCTGCATTGGAAAATTCGTTTTCAGTTCATGGTCTGCCGTCTTGGATGTCCTGTTGCCTCTCATCACCCGTGTTCATCGTCAGCTAAGTCCCAGATAATCTGGCTCACCATATCACCTGTTGTGTGTCGTGTCTACTCAGTTCTGTTCAATAAGCATTCTTTACACATCTGTCTGATCCCTTCTGTGTTGTGACAGAAGACCAGACCACATCATGCAGAACACCGAGAGCACAAGCACGGACCCGTTTGTCTAATTGGTAAATGCCATTCGAGACTCACTTCCACAACCACCTTCCGCTGCTGCCTCTGCCAGTCCCATGGCCCGCCCAGCGACATTCACCAGCAAGGCGGAGGATTGCAGCGGGTTCCTCCTTCAATGTGCCCTGTATTTCAAAATGCAACCCCAACTCTTCCCCATGGAGCGCGCTCAAGTAGTATTCATGACCTCCATGCTCTCCGGTCGCGCTCTACAGTGGGCACAGGCGTTGTGGCATTCCAACTCCCCCGTGACTGTCTCAGTATCAGGTTTCACCGATCACATGAAGGAAGTCTTCCGACAAGCCACTTCAAATATCTCCGTTCACAATCAACTGTTTAATCTTCATCACGGTACAGAATCAGTCAGTCAATATGCAATAACCTTTCGTACTCTAGCAGCCTATAGCGGTTTGAACGAAACCGCTCTACTCACCACCTTCCGACATGGTTTGAACCCAGACATTCGTCAGCTGATGGTCGTCTATGATGACGCCATGGGAATCGAAAAATTCATCCAGAAAACCGTCCTGGAAAACCGACTGTTAGCATGCTCACCACAACAAAACCCGTTGTATCCTCTGCCCGCTACAACATCTGTTGCCCTTCCAGCACCAGAGCCCATGCAGTTGGACTCCAACCATCTCACCTCTGCGGAGCATCAGTGAAGGTTCACTAACCATCTCTCTGTCTCTATTGTGGGGGAGAGGGACATATTCTCCATAACTGTCTACCATCCGACCACCACACCCAGCGTTGAGTACCGTCCATCTTCCGCCCAAAATTACCTCTCTGGTTCGAACTCTGTTCCTCATCGACTGCAGCTGCGAGTGGACTGGAATTCAGGGGAGGTTTTTCAATGGGGAGAATCCTGCTTCCAACACTGTTTATCCACCATCGTCAAGCCCAGCTCTCCTTCTTGACTCCGTTCTGATCCTGATTCAGCCATCTCCCAGTGCCCCACCACCTTTGAAAGCCCTGAGACGGAACGCAAGTTGGAAATCCCCCCTGAATACCAGGCGTTCCAGGATGTGTTCAGCAAGCGATTGGTGACGCAATTACCACCACATTGGCCATGGGACTGCGCCATCGACCTGCTACCTGGGGCGACCTTGCCCAAGGGGAGGGTGTACCCGTTGTCCATCCCGGAGCAGAAGGCCATGGAGGAGTACATCAGAGAGGCTCTCCAACAGGCGTTCATCCGTCCATCGACATCCCCTGCCCCAGCTTTTTCTTCGTCGGCAAGAAGACTGGAGGCTTGCGGCCGTGTTTCGACTACCAGATCCTGAACTCACAAACCATCAAATTCAGCTATCCCCTTCCTCTGGTCCCAGCAGCCTTGGAACAACTTCGTGGAGCTCGCATCTTCTCTAAACTTGACCTCCGAAGTGCCTATAATTTGATCTGTATCCGCAAGGGAGATGAGTGGAAGACCGCCTTTGTAACCCCCTCGGGGCACAATGAGTACCAGGTCATGCCGTACGGGCTATCCAGTTCACCAGCTGTCTTCCAGAATTATATGAACAAAATCTTCAGAGACTTTCTCAACCAGTTCGTCATCGTCTATATTGACGACATCTTGATCTACTCCAGAACTCTATCTGAACATCAACATGTGAAACAGGTACTCCAACGTCTACAAGAACACCAGTTGTACCTAAAGTTTGCGAGTTCCACACCTCCTCAGTCCACTTCCTGGGTTATATTATCGACCACCACGGCATCCAAATGGAACAGAGGACGGAGGACTCCATCAACAACTGGCCACAACCCACTACTATCAAGGAACTCCAGAGATTGCTGGGTTTTGCCAACTTCTACCGTCGATTCGTCAAAAACTACAGCTTCATCAGTTCCTCGCTCACATCTCTCCTGAAAAACCGTCCCAAGTCTCTGTCCTGGACACATCTTGCCCACACCTCCTTCGAAGACCTCAAGACAGCATTCGCCCCCGCTCTAGTCCTCCGTCATCCAAATCCGGAACTCCTATTTGTCGTTGAGGTCGATGCAACCACCACTGGAGTCGGGGCGGTGCTGTCTCAGCGCAGGGTTAGCCTCTACGCCTCCATCCATGTGCCTTCTCTAAAAAGCTGTCCTAGGCGGAGCAGCATTATGACATCAAGAATCGTGAACTCCTCGCGATCAAGTTGGCCTTAGAGGAGTGGAGACACTGGCTGGAGGGAGCAACTCACCCATTCGAGGTCATCACAGACCACCGGAACCTCGAATATCTGAAATAAGCCCAACGACTCAACCCTCGTCAAGCCTGATGGGATTTGTTCTTCACAAGGTTCGACTTCGTAGTCCCCTACGAAGTAAGCCAGGGAGTAAGAATTGTAAAGCAGATGCTCTCTCCAGTCTCCATCATCCAGATCCTGAACCCGTTACGCCTGAAACCAAATTCTCCCTCCAGCCATGATTGTCAGTCCCATCCAATGGGCCAGCCATCAATGAACAGATCCGTCAAGCCACCTTAACCGAACCTGCTCCGCCGTGAGGTCCTGAGGAACATACTTTTGTACCATCTACCCTTCATCTGTCCCTCATGGACTCCGCACACAACTCTCCGGGCTCTGGACACCCAGGTAGCCAGCGAACCCTCTCGCTCCTCAACCAATGCTACTGGTGGCCCTCTATGGCCCAGGGTATCTCCCGATTTGTCAAGGGATGCTCAGTCTGTGCCATCAGCAACACTCCCCGTCGACTCCCAGAAGGAAAACTCACGCCACTACTTATTCCCAACCGTCCCTGGTCCCATCTGGGAATCGATTTCATGACAGATCTTTCTCAGTCCAACTCTCACACTTGCATTTTCATCATCGTGGATCGGTTCTCCAAATCCTGTAAGCTCCTCCCCCTCAAGGGACTCCCTACTGCCTTGGAGGCCGCAGAGACTCTATTTCAGTTTGTATTCCGTCATTTTGGTCTCCCAGAAGATATTGTCTCAGACAGAGGTCCCCAATTCATCTCCCGTGTCTGGCAAGCATTCTTCAAGCTCCTCTGCATCACCAAGAGGTGTTAATGAGGCCAGCAGGGGGTGCTCACCCTGTGGTCTGTGTGGGTCCTAACGCCCCAGTGTAGTGATGGGGACACTATACTGTCAAAGAGCACTCGGATGAGACGTTAAACCGAGGTCGTGACTCTCCGTGGTCATTAAAAATCCCAGGATGTCCTTCGAATAAGAGTGGCGGTGTAACCCCGGCATCCAGGCCAAATTTGCCCATTGGCCTCGGTCCATCATGGCCTCCTAATCATCCCCATATATACTGATTGGCTTCATCGCTGTCTCCTCTCCACCAGTAAGCTGGTGTGTGGTGGGCGTTCTGGCGCAATATGGCTGCCGTCGCATCATCCAGGTGGATGCTGCACATTGGTGGTGGTGGTTGAGGAGATTCCCCCCTTCTGTGAAGCGCTTTGAGGTCCCAGAAAACTCCTTACTCCATTCCAGTGCGTGGTAGGTTACCAGCCACCTCTCTTCCCCTGGTCCAGCGAACCATCTGAGGTTCCAGCTGTCAACCACTGGTTCCAGCAGAGCGAGAGGGTGTGGGACTCAGCTCACGTCCATCTCCAGCAGGCAGTGCGGAGACGCAAGGATCAAGCCGACGTACCACGGGGAGGTACCACGCCGCTATATCACCCGGGACAGTTGGTGTGGCTGTCCACCCGGGACATCTGTCTCCGCCTGCCCTGCCGGAAGCTGAGTCCCCGCTATATGGGTCCCTTCAAGCTGTAGAGGCAGCTCAACGATACATACATATTGTCTGGAACACCCTCCACACTTTAGGATCTCACCTTCATTTCATGCGTCACTCCTTAAGGATTACACTGACCCTTTATCTCCCCCCACAGAACCCGGTGATGGAGAAGATGGCGTACCTCCTCCTCCAGACCTTGCAGAAAATAACACCATCTACCGGGTCAACACCATCCTTGACTACCGACGACGCAGGACGCACCTCGAATCCCTCATCGACTGGGAAGGCTACTGCCCAGAGGAGCATTTCTGGGTCGCCAGAAATGACATCCTGGACCCCACATTGCTAACCCAGTTCCACCTGGATCATCCTGATCATCCGGCACCCATAGGTCGAGGACGTCCTCGTCGCCGGAATCTCCGGTCATCAGGAGCCGCCCGTGGAGGAGGGGGTACTGTCACGGAGTCACTCACACCATCCACTCAACCATCTGCACCTGTTCCACTCAATCGTTCACAATCACCAGAGTTCTAATCACCTGTTCACCATCATTAACCACCAGTATATCTAGCCTGCACTCACTTCAGTTCTCTGTCTGGTCTCGTCACTGTTACACAGACTCTACCCGTTCTTCCTGTGATACCACTTGCCTGTTTCTCGTCTGCATTGGAATATTCGTCTTCAGTTCATGGTCTGCCGTCTTGGATGTTCTGTTGCCTATCTCATCACCCGTGTTCATCGTCAGCTAAGTCCCAGATAATCTGGCTCACCATATCACCTGTTGCGTGTCGTGTCTACTCGGTTCTGTTCAATAAAATGTATCATTCTTTACACCATCTGTCTGATCCCTTCTGTGTTGTGAGACACACACACACACACACACACACACACAGACCTGCATCTTTGTTCTGTTTGCTTTGCTTGTCGATCGCGGTGTAGATGGGAAACGGGTCTTTACTCTTCTGGTCCCACTGATCTGAGAGTGTGTGTTCATCTATCTGAAGAGGAAAAAATATTTTTGCAGCTGTTATTTATGTTGGAGAGACCTGGGACATTTTTTTTTTCAGTCACAAGCTCAAGTAAAAAAAGTAAAAAAATAAACCTGTTAGGAACTCTTTTTTTTTTTTTACAAATCCTAAATTCAGATTTCCAATGGTCTCAGACTTTTGAACCACAATGCATGTGGATTTGCAGTAGTTTAATCAGAAGAATGTTACAGTATTGCAGTGGTTCCCAAACTTTTTAGATTAGTGTACCCCCTCTCTTCCACTTAAACTGCAGTCATACCTTTTCCATCAAGGGACAAGGTGAAACTAATATATTATGTAGACTCACTACATGCAAGTGAGATATTTCAAGCCTTTATTTTGTTATAATTTCCATGATTATGGCTTAAAGCTTATGTTACCAAAATAAGAATATTGTGAAAAGGTTTTCATAGCTGTAAGCCATAATCATCAAAATTATAACAAATAAAGGCTTGAAATATCTCACTTTGCATGTAATGAGTCTATATAATATATTAGTTTCACCTTTTAAGTTGAAGAATTACTGAAATAAATGAACTTTTGCAGTTGCATTTCCCAGTTCATTTTTTTTGTTCTTTATAAATAACTTTATAAAATACATAGTTTTAAATTAATGTTTAATGGCAATTTAAATATGCAATGATGATAAAAATGAAGTGATGCTTTTAAATGTAAAACTAAAACTGCAGGTAGGTGGCAGTAAGTCACTGTCTTAATGAGGAAGTCATTCATTCATTCTGTAACAAAGCAGCTGTATTTATGAATGAATCATTGACTCTCACGATTCTTTCAAATACGCATACAAAATGCAGAGTCTTGCCGTTCAATTAATTCAACCCTACCTTAAAATAACTTAAAATACCTTAAAATATCATTAAAACCGATGATGCATTTCTAACTGGCAAAATACTGTAAATAGATGGCATCCAATCAAATAACCTTATCTTTTGCAGACAGTTTGGGAACCACTGCAGTATTGTACAGTAAAAAATAACACTTTTTAAGACTGAATAGTTTTGACTGAATTTTTTACAGACCTCTTTCACAGTTGCCGTAACGAACATCACTGCCCAGACGTCAGTCAAGCTGAATATGTCTTTCTCTTTGTAATATTTCTTCAGTTTGGCAATTGCATCTCCCCAGCTGACTGCAGGACCGCAGAGTCTCTGGATGATCTTGTCTTTCACAGTCTCTAGTTTGGTGGACCAGTCTGACTCCTGATATAAGGAGGCCATACACCTTCAGAGGAACAACACATGCTCTCATTTATGGCATTCAACCCGTGTGTGTGTGTGTGTGTGTGTGTGTGTGTGTGTGTGTGTGTGTGTGTGTGTGAGAGTGTGTGAGTGTGTGAGTGTGTGTGTGTGTGTGTGTGTGTGTGTGTGTGTGTGTGTGTGTGTGTGTGTGTGTGTGTGTGTGTGTGTGTGTGTGTGTGTGTGTGTGTGTGTGTGTGTGTGTGTGTGTGTGTGTGTGTGTGTGTGTGTGTGTGTGTGTACCAGGTGGATCCAGAGACTCCGCTCAGGTAAAGCACACAGTCCAGAAGACCTGCTTTCTGGAGTTGATCCAGGGATCCCAGCAAACCCACCATGGCTCTTGATCCTCCTCCAGATCCCAGTAATGCAATGTTTGGCACTTTGTACTGAAATGCAAATGGTTTAAATGGCCAAACAATTTATGTTAGTAATAATAATAATAATTCATTACATTTATATAGCCCTTTTCTCGGCACTCAAAGCGCTTTTACATAGAAGTGGGGGATCTCCTCAACCACCACCAATGTGCAGCATCACCTGGATGATGCGACGGCAGCCATATTGCGCCAGAACGCCCACCACACACCAGCTTACTGGTCTCCAGAGTGAGACAGAGACAGAGTGATGAAGCCAATCATTATATGGGGATGATGAGGAGGCCATGATGGACAGAGGCCAATGGGCAAATTTGGCCCGGATGCTGGTGTTACACCCCTACTCTTTTTCGAAAGACATCCTGGGATTTTTTGTGACCACAGGGGTCACCAAATTTTTTTCTCTGGGGGCCATATTATCGTTCCTGACTGTGAAGGGGGGGCCGGGGCTGGGTCAGCTATATAACATAGAATTGTATGACCCAGACTAAAATGACCACCAGCAGGCCTCATTGTGTAGTAGAGATTACTAGCCTGGCACAGCCATCCCCACTACTATGTCCAGGCACAGCCATCCTCCGAATCCTATCTTCTCTTGCTTGCCCTCGCAAGCTAGCATACCCTTTGTGGCGGGTTTCGTGGTGACGACGCAGATTATATTCTTTGAAAACCGCCACACTTTCTTTACATATGATACAAACTGCACGGCCCTTACACTGACCAAAAAAATAATCGTTGGTCCACTGTTCTTTGAAAACTCTGCACTCTCTATCAACTTTTCATTTAACGCTAGCCATTTTGCTGTCCTGAACACTGACAGTTATCTGACAGTTCTCTGCGCGTGCGTTATCTGTCACTGCTTGATCTCGAGCATGTCAGGTGATGAAAATTCGGAAAATTCTAAAAAATTTAACTGAAAAAAATCTACAAAATACCAGATGCAGACATGTTATTATTTTCCAAAAAGCAATAAAAAAAAAGGCCATTACGACTTTTGGGGGTTGCCTCATAGGGCCGGTTCAAGTAGTGGGGGGCAGAGGGGCTGGGGGGCCAGTCAAAGGGGGGTTGTGGGCCTGAGTCGGCCCGCGGGCCTTAGTTTAGTGACCCATGCCACAGAGAGTCAGGACCTCGGTTTTATGTCTCATGGGTAAAACCCTCTTAAGGACGGTGCTCTTTGACAATATACTGTCCCCATCACTACACTGGGCCGTTAGGACCCGCACAGACCACAGGGTGAGCGCCCCCTGCTGGCCTCACTAACACCTCTACCAGCAGCAACCTGGTTTTCCCAGGAGTCTCCCATCCAGGTACTGACCAGACTCAGCCCCGCTTAGCTTCGGTGGGCTACCAGTCTTGGGCTACAGGGTGATATGGCTGCTGGTCAGCTACAACACCATTTATAAATATCCAGGCAGATAAAGTATAGTATTACCTCACTGCAGCGTATCTTAAGTTTCTTCAGGCTTTGTAGAACATCTTTTCTCCTTCTGGCTACAAACTCCTCCTCGTTCTTATTCAGAGAGTGTCCGATTCTCACCGAACCACTGCGGAGACAGACAGACAGACCAGTGCTGAGTTTATACGGCTATTTTATTTATTTTTGAAAAGTTATTGTCAGAATTATCCAGTTTGTAGATGTTAGTTGTGATGCAATACGGTACTAATAATGAAGTGCACAGATTTAATCATAGGAGTGTGAGCAGAATAACCTTTCCTGGGGTTTAGATCCTCCCATCTATAAAACAACAGAGTCAAACATTAAAGTTGAAATCTATTATTCCAAAACTAACAGAGAAAATCCATTGAAAATCTACTTTACAGTTATTTTGATAAAATGAGTCATACCCCAAATGTCAATTATTAAGCCACAGTTTTGTGTTGGTAACTTTAAAACATATACTCACTGTTCTTGTATAGTATAAAATCCTGAGACTTCACCGACAGCCGTCGACTCTCAGATCAGACAGAAGAGGCTCTTTTATACGTATAGGACTCTGAAACTGAAGTCTAGATGTGTTGAGGAACCTGAACTTCAGAGATTAGAATGGTTTCAATGTAATTTCCATGGGTGTGGAGCAGGCACGAGCACAGGTAGGGCTCAACCTGTGCAGAGCACATGCCCTTTTTGCCCTTACACTCTGAAGTGCCCTTTTATTTTTTTTTATTTTTTATTTTTTAAATCAATGCTATTGGTCACCCTTTACATCTGTTTTACAAATATTTAGCCAATGAAAGTTCTTAAAAAGAGCTGTGTAAATCTTGTCCTGCTAACTCCGCCCCCTCTATCGTGACTGAATGAACTTAAGTTCCGCAGCAGATGAACGAAGTTTTGCACAGGTAAACAAAGATCTTGTTGTTTGAATAAGTACTAAACACTATGTCTATGAACGCTCATATTTTATTTATTTGATGTCTGACTGAGACATGTGGGACCTGAGAGAGAGGTCTAGCATTTGCCATCTCGTCATATAGATCACATAGCCTACACTTAAATAGCCTGTGCATACAGTAGCGTTTCATCTTTTATAAAATTATATTTTGGCCAAATGTATTTTACAACAGGAAAAACCCAGCGCCCATATAGCTACAGCAAACTAGTTTGCAACCTGTGGATGAAAATGTAATGTGATGGCGCCCGCGCCGTTTTAATGACATTTGCACACATTTGCTGGTCAAAAACCCCGTAGCTGCATTTGAGTTTGACTTTTGTAAAATGTTAACAATATATTGATAAGTAATAGGACCTACAACAACATAGCCTATAATTTGTTTATTACCATCGGAAAATCCTAAGCACGGTGCGCCCCCGCGCTGTTTCGCACTGGAACTACACACAGCGTCTGAGTGATCCTCGTCACCTACGTACTAACATATATTTCTAAGACATATCTTCTTTGATTTATGATTGCTGACACACTTCATTTATTAATATTCAATCATGTTATGGTAATAATATTCAATTATGGTTAATTCAAGGCTGTTAATATGCACGAATTTAGCTATCTATTTTTTTAATCTATAGTAGGATATTCTCCGCTCGTCCTCACATGTATAAATCTAGTAAAACATGTTTTTTTAGGGCTTTAGCTAAAGAAGCCCTGAAACCCTGTATATCTATATTATCTTCTTATTATGTTTTTTTATTAATAGTGAATAAATGTAAAGCAAAAAAAAAAAATTTGTGTTATTGAATTTGTCATGAAGATGTGGTGTTTCTTCCTTTTATTTAGGCTTACTAAATAATTTTAATATAACAAAATTTGAATAAAAGGGAGGGGGGTGTCCAGTTTCAACACATGCTCCTCAAAAGGTCTGTGCACGGCCCTGGCCCGTGTTATGTGTTTGAACTATATGGAGGTGAGCATCAGAAACAGATTAAATTAAATTAAAAATTATTTTCTCAAGGAAAAATACCTTTTTGGTTGGTTTTGCTGTGTTGTGGAGACATTACCTCTGCATCTAAATAAAGTGTGAAAAGTGTGTTTTACAGCTTTTCTCAATCGATTTAACACACTGGTCACACTTTATAACAGGTGTAAAATGTTCTTAAATAAGGAAATAAGTGCAATGTAGTTATTGTGTTGAAGTATTGAGGTGGGATACAGGTCAGACAGGTTTGTGGGTGTGATCAGGGAAGGATCAACTAGATGTTGTTGCTCTAGTAATTAGATCCAGTAATTACAACAGAGAGAAAAACAGGATTTTCTAATTATAATTAGAAAATCCACAGGTTCAAAGTTGATGAAACACCTGCAAACTCATTCACATAATGCATATAAAATAATAATACATATAATGTTCATTTTCTATGTGATTTTACTTGCTTGTACTGTACATATTTATATTTGACACGTTTATGATTTTGGTGTGTGATTTTGGCTTATATGTGGCTAATCATTGATGTTTGTGTGTAGAGTTACTATAAAAAAAAAAACACATTTTTAGAAGAGTTAAAATAGTTTTGCATGAAGTGTTTGCTTTTGCAAGAGACGTGTGACGTTTTTGATAATAGGCTATTAACAGATGCAACTTTTGATTTTAATAATGTATTAGTAAACGTATTAAATGCTTTAGAAGCACTGATCATTGTTAGTTTATGTCATGTAACATTTGCAAATAAATCACTCTTTCTAATACAAGTTTAGGCCGTTATTGCAAATCTCATGCACTCTTTTTGCAAAACTCTACTCACGTATTCTTTCAAAACCCGAATGTTAAAGCTACAATATGTAAATTTTTTTTCGCCGCTAGGGGTCGCTAACCTCTGACAATAACAAAGGCGTAGCTTGATGACGCATACGCGGAATTACGGAACTTGTTGTCATGCCGATGGTTTTAATAATCTTTATGGATGAGTGAATACATTGATGTTTTTATTATGACTGTGGTGTGACGCGAGTGCTAATGAGAGACAGATATCAGCGCCACACGCGAGTGTAAGGAATATAAGGATATAAAGGAATAAGTTGAACTACCCGCAAGTGCTGAATTAATACTCACACAGGTCAGTTTATTAGACGAATGAAACTGCGCTGCTTCACTCGCTCTACACTATCACACTAAACTACATTTGAGTGTGTTAAAGTTATAATGTTATTCTGTGTGCTAGTTTGTTGGCTATATGAGACTAGCAGTAAGCTAGATCAACATTAGAATAACATACAGATCATATTCTAACAGTTCATCATGTCATCATGGAGCTGTATAGCATTGATTAGTTTTATGTACTGTACATGAGCTCACCTGTCTAATAAAGTATGCAATAGCTCTTTATCGAGCTATTGACTCTGTCGAGTCGAAGTTTGTCACGGACGTGAATATTTTAATGGCCTCAAGTAACACTTTTAGTGTCTAAGCATTTTTTTTAACTGTACAATACGTGTAATTGTGTTTTAAAATAAGCTACTCAGTACTTTGTTATTGTGAATTATTCTTAATTTATTTATTCTCTTTAATATAATTTTTCCTTTCTAAAAAAAAAAAAAGCCTGCTTAATTTCAGAAGCTCTTCCAGGTTTGTGAAATCACACACACAGAGGAGCATTTTCAAGCTCACTCCGGTGTGCAACATTACAGTGCGATACGTTTTGTTTTGTTTGGTGGGTGTGTCAAAAATGTCCGCCCACTCAATAGCTTGTTTGAGATTATGTTTGAGATGCGCCTCGCCTGAACTGGAGGCGAGAGTCGGCGGCTGCAGTGATGAGGAGGAGTGGGTTCACTGACTGAACTTCTCTCTTCTCGCAGTGGATCAGCAACCGGCGAGATATCGCGGGATTCACGCAGTGTTGCTAAAAAACTGAATGTAGCCTAATTTAAGTTCTGTTGCTTTTATATAAAAATAAATATAATGAACAAGACCTCCAAAGTGAGAGCGGGGCACACATATGTTAAAATTGTCTAACCAGTAACAACTGAAAGGATAAGATCTCAACTAATCAACAGATAGCCTACATTTAAAGTCCGCGTGAACCGGAAGTTGCAAACGACTTTTCTGTTGTGACGCATTTGCGAGTGAAAGGGAATATTGAACAGAGGGTTTTACTTTAGCGCTCCTCCTCTCCATCTCTCGCCCACAGCAGAGTAACGGGTTGAGGGTTTAAACAACCCAAGTCGTCAAGCCTATGTCATCAGAAAAATAACCAATCCAGACCCGGAAGTAACTTTTCAGACTTTGATTAAAGATAACTTCAGCAAACAATTTTTTTCCGTGTATTAACTTGCACGGATTAATTGTTCACCACAAGACTAGTAATATCCGCTAACAAAGTAAATAGGGTCAATTTTGATTTCATGCCGACTTTAATGTTCATATATGATTCCTAAAAATGTTTTATTCATCATGTTGTGCACTTGTTCCAACCAGCCCCAGTATTGGGGTTAGTTGGCACATGCAATGGGGTTGGATGGCACAGATGCTATAGTTACAAAGAATGAGGAGACAAATATAAAGAACTATAATATAAATATAAAGAAAGAGCATTTAATTCCAACCAGAAGCAGAAAAACATTCAACAGAATTTCTGCCCATTTTTAACCAAACCAAATGCAAATACAGTTATTATAGTATATGTGTGTGTTTGTGTATGAGTGGCACTGAAGACAAACTTCCCCAGGCCGGTGTAATGAGCAGATCCAAGAGCAGCAGTTTTATTAAATAAACTCCAAAGTGAACAACTTTACACTTATGTAAGACTCGGGAACAGGACACAGGAACAGCCAACATACACGTTAAGAACTCACCAAGACTCTGTGTGTGTGTGTGTGTGTGTGTGTGTGTGTGCATGCGTGCGTGCGTGCGTGCGAGCGAGCGAGCGTGTGTGAGTGAGTGAGTGTGTGTGAGAGAGAGAGAGAGAGAGAGAGAGAGAGAGAGAGAGAGAGAGAGAGAGAGATGAGTGGCACTGAAGACAAACTTCCCCAGGCTGGCTATTCTCTTAAGACGCTAAATGCCCCAGACAGTTATTATATTTATGAATATACAACAAGTAATAGTATTATTATAATATGATGATGTATATATATATATTATAGTATATAGATATACTGTATATTACATATAGGCCTACTATATATTACATATTATATACTGTAATACAATATTCATTATTTTTAACATACGTAAATTGTGTGTGTGAGTTTGTGTGTGTGTAGTATTAGCAATAACATAAATAATGCAGTATGCTGTTAGGCTAACTAGCATGTCAACATGTCTGTAGTCAGATGAGTCACAGTTCTGGCAGATGTAGACTGAAGCCAAACTTCCCTAGGTCGGCTATTCCCATGACTCTAAACAAACCAGACAGTATTCCTCTTCATCTTCATCAGACTCAGATGATGATCTCCTTTTCCGATTGTTTTTAGGAGCTTTGGATGGAGCTTTCAGTTGTGGCTTCTTCTTTTTTCTTTTTTTGAAGAGTCTCTTCTATGTTGCTGGCTTTTGTTCCTCTACTTGTCGCTCGACTGGTGTGTCTATCAGGATGGCGGCCTTCCTCTTCCTCCTGACGGCACCACCAACTTTCCCAGGCCCAGCCTTAGGGAATGGGCGCAGCTCTTCTGGGGTTTGGTGACGTCTCCCAGTACGAGCAGAAAAACCACTTGGTCCGGGCACAGCACTGTCAAGGTCAGGGTGAAGCTGTGGCACAGCATTGTCTGTGTCAGGGTGCAGCTCAGCAGGGACAGCAACGAGATTGGCATTTGTGACTGGGTTTGGCCGGTCTGTAACATAAGATGGGGCGAAGGCCTCTTCTGGAAAAACATCCCTGTTATATGGGGAAAATTCGAGTCACCCTGAATCCTGGTTGGATGTTATTTGGGGTTGCAGCCAATGGGTATGCTGTGGCAACGATTCCCAGCACATCATATATATATAAAAATGGTTTTGCCAGGGTTGTTCAGCATCCATGAGTCACAGGTGTTGATATACACAATGCGATTCAGAGGCTGTAGCTGATGGGAGCGGTGTGGGCAGAATGATAGCATGACTACACCATTTTCTTTTGGCATAGTTCAAGCCACAGACAGAGAGATGGGACTCATGGTTGTCAAGCAAAATGAGACATGGCTTCTCTTTTTTGCATTTTGTATTCTCCACAAAATGCTTCAGGAATTCAACAAAGTGTTCTCCTTCATCCATCCTGACGGGTTTGCACTTCCTTTGCAACCAGTAGGTCCGTTCAGAATGAGGTTTTCCCTGAAATTTACCCTGGGGAAGACAAAATATGGAGGAAGGCTATTCCCTGTGGCTGAAACTGCGCAGGCAAGGTTTAATGAGCGACCCTCGTTCTGCAGTGTTACGAACCCCACTATTAAAGGATAATTCCGGTATTTAGCACTTTGAGTCTATTTTCTAGTTTGTTTTGGATGAACTAGAGTAGTGGACACAGAGATGTTGACGATGGGTCCTGTCTCGACTTTTTGACTCTTTTATAATCACCTTTGACCGCTTCAGAGTGGCTGTCGACCGGCATGCACAAACATGTCCTTAAAACAACCCTTAACGTTCGTTTTCAAAACTGTGCAACTCACCGTGTGGTTACATTTACACCTGGTCACATAAATGTGTTTTTGTCCGGTTTCGTCTGGAATGCGACCCAGACCTATAGTAGTCTACTTTCTATAAATTCAAGAAAACTTGCATTCTCAGACCTTGAATTAAAACCATAAATATTGGCCATAATAATAAATGTTAAATTGAGATCAATGACATTATACACAAAAAAACGTCCATATGAATCACACCTTTAAATGCATTCATTAGTTCAGTTCCATGGGAAAACCAAAGGTCATTACCCCATTGTGATCTCCAGAATTTTACATCATTGACAGATGAATGGGATTCTTGGATAAGGCTTCCAACAATAAAGCTTGCCGTATACCCCTGACATTTAATGAAAACAAAGACAACAACGTCAGATAGAAATAATATAAAAAGAACCGTAGAAACAAATATGATCAAATATGAAGTCAATTGCTTAGGGCACAAAGGGAACTCCCAAACATGCACTTAAACTAAAGTCAATGTTAAGTGAACCAACTTCTCATATAACAACTTGACAAGTTCCAAATAAAGTTTTAAACTATAGCCTACTTTAAAGGATATTAAGGCACAAGAACCAGTGCATGGGCAGACAAAAGATCCTGGGTTAGTTAGCAGCAAAACGACAAACTTGGATAGCCATCAAGGTGGAAGAATGATTTCTTTGCCTTCAACAAAAGCACGGCCTTTTCTCCTGCATCTCTTGCACTTTTAACTGCAGGCCAGAGCTTCTTTCTTTCTGTCTTCCTCACAGAAATCTTCAGCCTTAATATCACGCAGGTACGAGTTCCTTCCATCCAAACTGCGTCACGGTGCGCTCTGCTGGAGAATTGAAGAATTACAGGCCTCGGCTTGTCAGTTTGCATCCTTGATCCCAAGTGATGAACATTATCGATCACATCTGGAAGCTTGACCTTTCCCTCGGGGAACACCTCCAGACAAATGTGAATGACTTCAGCTCGTCAGTTCAAGGCAAGTCACCTTTATTTATATAGCGCTTTTACAATACAGATTGTAGGCTATCAAAGCAGCTTCACAGTGATAACATGAAAATAATACATCAAAGTTTGTTTCTAGAAGAAAATTGAATATTAAATGTCCCCCACTAAGCCAAAAGCCAAGGCAACAGCAGCAAGGAACCAAAACTCCATCAGTGACAGAATGGAGAAATAAACCTTGGGAGAACCCAGACTCAGTCGGGGACCAGTTCTCCTCTGGCCAACAAACCAACAGTGTATGATTATGATTCAGGAGCATTACAGGCATACCGGTCAACACTCCCGTTTTCCCCGGGAGTCTCCCGTATTTCACACCCATCTCCCGCCCCCCCTCCCGCTTTGTCCTTTCTCCCGTGAAACTCCCGTAATTTGTATTCCCAAACGTCATTTGTAACTTTAATAAGGATTAATCTATGTATAATTTAACATTTATGGAGTGCAAACTGTTTGAGAACGTTATTAAATTTCTGTATATTTCCTACCTTTTAGACAAATATTTAAAATATACTGCCTTTGTTGTTTCTACATTAATTTGGAGATAAATGTGAAATAAATGTGAAATTATGACATTATAAAATATATTAAAAACATAAGGTTTTTATCGTGAGTAATCACAGAATTTTTTTATTTCTAACCAAGCCATAACGGGGGAAAGCTTGATTTTCAAATCTACAGTTAGGAAGATTGTTCCAAAGTTTTGGTGCTAAATAGGAGAAGGATCTACCGCCAGCAGCTTTATTTTTCGTTAATTTAGCCACAGTTTCAAATAAATATCTAGGGTTTTGTTTATTTTCTTCTAATAGGTTTGAAAAATAAGCAGATCTGGCAGCTTTTAAGGCCTGTAAGCAATCATGCTCTCTTTCCATGAAATGCGAAATACCCCTAGTTTTATTTTCTTCCAGTTGCGCTCTATTTTTCTGGCTGCTCTCTTAAAGGCCTGAGTGTGTACAACGGCGTTGGACTATTTTCCTTAATCTTCTTTAAGCGCAAAGGAGCAACTGTGTCGAAAGTGTTGGAAAAGAGAGAGTCAAAAGTTTCTGACGCAATATCGAGTTCTTCCATGCTATCTGGGATGCTGAGATGATGAAACTGATCAGGAATATTATTAATAAAGCAATCTTTAGTGGCAGAAGTGATAGGTCTAATTTGATAGATTGATAGATTTGTAACACAGAGTCGGCTTTGCAGCCTTGGGTAAATTAAGTATACACGAGACTAGATAATGATCTAAGATGTCATCGCTCTGCTATAGAATTTCAACGGCATCAACATCTATTCCATGTGATAATATTAGATCTAGAGTATGATTACAATGAGTAGGTCCTCACGCGAGTCTTTAAATGCCAATCCCAAGGCATATTTTTCGTTATCTACATGTATATTAAAATCCCCAACCATTAGTACTTTATCTGCAGCCAGTACTAACTCTGATAGAAAGTCCGCAAATTCTTTGATAAAGTCTGTATGGTGCCCTGGTGGCCAGTATACAGTAGCCAGCACAAATCTCAAACGTGATTTATCATTTACACTAGATAGTGTTACATAAGCACCAACACTTCAAAATAATTATATTTAAAACTAGACTTGTCAGTAATTCTGAAGATATTTCTATAAATTACAGCAACACCTCCTCCTTTGCCTTTCATTCTGCCTTTTTGTATATCCTAATTCGGGGAACAGACACAGTCTCTGTATGATGATATCGAGGTGAAAGAGTCTATGTGATGGGATTTAACTGACCTGGGTGACGTGAGGCCGCTAGCAGACGGTCGGTTTAGCCAGTCTATCTGATTCCTGACCTGATCTGCAATTCAAGTTTGAGCTCTAAGACTATATGCCATATTACTAGAGAGAAGAGCAGCACCATCCCAGTAGGGATGAATACCATCTCTTTTCAACAGGTCAGGTCTGTCCCAAAAACTTTTCCAATTGTCTATGAATTCTATCTTATTTTGCGGACACCACTTAGACAGCCAGCCAATGAGTGAACACAATCTACTAACTATCTCATCACTCCTGCGAACAGGAAGGGGGCCAGAGCAAATTACAGTGCTTGACATTGTACTTGCGAGTTCACACACCTCTTTAACGTTATCTAGTTTGATGATCTCCGACTGGCGAAGTCAAACATCATTAGTGCCGACATGAATAATAATCTTAGAGAATTTACGATTACCATTAGCCAGCACTTTTACATTTTCTTTTATGTCAGGCTCTCTGGCTGCCGGCAAACATGTGACTATGGTGTCTGGTGTCTCTATTTTCACATTCCGTGTGATCAGTGTTGGGAGTAACGCGTAACAAAAGTAATGCATTACAGTCATATTTTACTCAGTACATGTTCAGTAACACTTGCGTTACAACACACTTTTTGCCCAAAATGTAATTGTTAAAAAAAAATTACGCGAAACATTAACAAATGAAAAATGCAAGTAAGTTATTACCTGTTCGTGGTCAGTCAATAGCCACATGTGGCTTTAGAATGTTAAGTTCTACTTCTGTAGTTATTTTGTGTAAGTTTCTAATTGACCGTTCGCCAAGACCTGCTCCCTTGTTGCTATGTCCGACGCAGTGAAATATACATCGCGGAGCAGAGAGGACACTGACAACCAGAGGTGGACAAAGTACACAACTTCCTTACTTGAGTAAAAGTACAGATACTACTGGTAAAATATTACTCCGTTACAAGTAAAAGTTGTAAAGACCGGTGTTTACTTAAGTAAAAGTACAGAAGTACTCATTTTTAAAAGTACTTAAGTATAAAAGTAAATGTCAATTCATTGTTTTATTATTGTTGCATTGTTGCATGTAATAACCAATTTACAGTACCTTATGCCTCTGAATCTCTGCCTGCCTATCCTCATATCAATATCACATTTATTTCTATAACACAGTTCCACTAGTGAGATTGAATAAGTGTACTCAACGTCCACAATGGTTTCGAGACACCCAAATGGCTGTTCCCAGTTTTTTGGCTTTTAGTATGAATATTTTAGACTTACTGTTATTTAATAAGCTAGTGTGCTCCAAAACAATGACAAATTTTGCATTTTAAAGACCAAACCCAACGTTGAAAATTAAAATCATGTTGATGTCAGAATCCAATGTCAGATTGACGTTAATCTCCAACGTTGGACAGACGTTGTAATGTGGTTGAAAATCGGTTGACCTCAGAAACCAACATCAGTCGAGTTCTGGCGTCAACCAGACTTTCATTTCCAACCAAAATGCAACCCAAATCATCCCTGACGTTATACTTTCTACTCAAGGCCCTTGACAGAAATGTAGTGGAGTAAAAAGTACGATATTTGTCTTTCAAATGTAGTGAAGTTAAAGTAAAAGTTTCCAGAAAAAATAATACTCAAGTAAAGTACAGATACTCCAAAAGTGTACTTAAGTACAGTACTTAAGTAAATGTACTTTGTTACTGTCCACCTCTGCTGACAACGCGCTGACAGACAGGACAGAGCAGGTTACATTTAATATGAAACAAAGTCTCAACTTTCATATTTCGTCATTTTATGAGAAATTGAAACAATAAATACCGTTTTGTGGCTCTTTAATGTGTGACAGATCGCTGTGTCGCCTCAGTTAAAGCTGCTCGTGAACCTGATCATCTCTTCCTTCTATTATTTACAGCATCAAATAAACATGAATGAACATCAGAAGGAATGTTGTTTTAACCGCGGAAAGGCGTCAGTACACTTCAAATCCTCCAACGTTAATCTACTAACTCTCCTGACTGCTTTGTTGGACAGAAATGGCGGATTTGGTGGATGGTGGATTATGATTGATCCGATCGCCTGTCAATCAATCTACCTGCGAAAGGTCAATTGACTGCTGTCGAGATGATTTTCATTCCTCACCTAACGTTAGCGGATGCCTTTTCAGATGAGTGTGCATTGCACTTATACTTTTGTTGTACTTCAGGACAGACTTACTTTGAAAGTGACATTTTTACAAGCTTCATCTTTAGTGAAGTATTTCCACACACTTGATGGTGACAACAAGTCACATGATCAACCCAACTAGTCGACGTCAAGCTTAAAGCGTCACGGCATTGCATTAAGGTCGACTAATCGGTTCAACCCCTAGTGTGTGTGTGTATGAGAGAGGGCGCACCAAATACTGTATGTCCAAAATACTAGAAAAAAAAAAAAAGGTAAAATATAAAGGGTTATGAGTTTGAACACTTGAACTCTGGTTTGTCCAATCAGCATCCAGGATAACAACTATCAGTTTCATAATAATGAGCATTTGTGCTGTTTGATATCAAATGACCAGGACAAAACCTTATTTTAAGACAACGATTTATTAATACATTTATTGGAACAGAGGCAAAGTAATACATAGTTGTAATTCAGTCTCTTATGGTTGATCAGCTGCATTAAAACAAACATAGAGGACTTTCCCACCTAGTTTCAGAACGCTGCACACCACTGATATTTATCATTCATTATTTGTGCATTTTTATGGCCAGACAGATCTGCTCCAGCAGATTATCTTTGTTGTTTGTGATGTTTTTTCCAGCGACCTCCATCAGATCAGTGATCATCTCAGCGCTGTAAGGACCTTGAAACGTGTGATATTTTTTCCTCCACTTCTCAATATCATCTGATGAAACATTAACACACTTAAATCAGAACACAGTTGATATTTCAGTTTTATTCAGGACATTGTAAGATCATAACTTGCCTCCACAGTTGACCACATTAAAGAGAGGGATGTGTATCACGGTTGGAGTGTTTTGGCCTTTGAACACATAGAAGTCCTTCGGTTTCTTTACGTCCTCTTCAGGAATGTTGACCTCAGGGAAAGGGATCTTTAGTTTCTTGGACGTCTCAGCAGCTTTCTTCACTGTCTGTAGTGGAAAAGCATCACATTATTGTTTGATTAAAAGGGTAGGACAGACTGTTATAAATAAATATGGTTACATGAAAACCCATGCACTTATATTTAAATTTTAGGGCACATTTTAGGTTAGTGTGACCATGGTCACTATGAATGTCATGAGGGGGGAAAGCAGCATTATGCCCCTTTTTACAATATGTAATATAAGTGTCAGGTGTCCCCAGAATGTGTCTGAAGTTTCAGATCAAAATACCCCACAGATCATTTTTTATACCATGTTGTAAATGCTGATTTTTGAGTGGATGGAAAATATGCTGTTTTTGTGCATGTATCTTTAAATGCAAATGAGCTGCCCCGCCCCTTTCAGAAGAGGGCGGAGCCTGTCCAGCTCCTGCAAAAAAATCTGTTTGGTTTTGATTATATCTCTATCGCGGTCACGCTCACGTGACATTGCAGTTCTCGTGAGTATTAAACCAAGTTCTCTTTCATGTCTCATTGCACTTAAACTGTGTTTTTGACATAACCTTGTGTGTATTTGACAGAGTTCACAAACGCAGTTGGTTATATCCGTGAACGTAAACAGCAGGGAAAGAAACTGCATGGGTATATTAGATCGTGAAAGCAGTGTAATATACAGTACCTACTGCGATATATGCTGTCAATATGAATCAAACAACAAAAGAAAAACAGAAAATCCCTCACTGCTCTGGACTGAATAACTTTAGCAGCTTAAGAATGTTTCTTACTTGAATACTGCTGTTAAATGCTCTGGTGAGGAGATAAACATGGCGGACTCTGTACAGATCACTGAGGGGCGGGGTCTATGCTAATAGGGCGGAGTCAGTCAGCTGCTGTGGGCGGGGCCTATGGCTCACTGAGCGCGGGGTCTATGCTAATAGGGTTGAGTCCGTCACCCGTCGTGGGCGGGGCCTAAGTATATGTGACGTCACATTGCATAGAAACTGCAAACGGCTTACTGAAACACTGCTTAAATTATGATTTCTTAAGGGGTTTTCCTTTAAATGAGTGAATTCTCTGTGCGTATAATACCTTGAAAGGTTCAGTTTCACTGAAATCCAGTGAAATGATGAGGTCGATGTCTCTCTCTTCTCTCAGCACTGAGAAGTAGGGTGAGTTGATAAGCAGTCCAGCGTCTATATAGTCTCTCATCTCACTTTTCAGAAGAGCTGCGGGCACTGCTTTATCTGAGAAATCACAGCATTATTATATTATTCACAATTAATTTCCAGTTAGCATCTGTCTATGAGTTTCTGTTCTCACCTTTCATGTTGTGAAGAAAGTTATATTTCCTGCCCCAGATCCACTGCTTCATGCTATCAAAAATACTCGCCCAAAGATCTGTAAAACAAATACAGTGGTTCTTAAATTCAGTAAATATTCTGATGTATGTTTTAGTTTTTTCTTATGGTTCTTTGGAGAACGTTTTTGATGTTTAATTATGGTTTAATCTTTAAAGTACATCATTGGAAGTCTAAAGGTTCTTCTGTGGCGTCAGTCTGTTAAAACTGGTTTTGTTGAAGCTAATTGGAAGATTTATGGAATCAACACATTTCAGTTTATGTGGCTAGAAAATAAAAAAATCAGTACATTATACAAATCAACACATTGTACAGAAAGTTCAACCTACCAAAAGACAAGAAATGACTCAAACCATTAAACAAATCCACAGTGTATTGTTTCATATACTGTTTTACAGCTTCTTTATCAGTGAGATTCAGTTTTTTCTTTTGAAAACTCAGCTGATGTTTGCCTTCAGTGAGCTCTGTGAAAAGAGGAGAACATGATGGAGTTATTTTAATCTGATGCAGGTTTGTGTATCTTGTTGAGTTTTTGTTGGCCAAAATTGATGCATTACTGTTTCATCAATTAGCTTGTAGTTTGTTTTACTGTTTAAATGTTGCTGAAAAGCCATTAAAGATACATTTTCTAGCACACTTTTGGAAAATGTTACCGTTCAGCTTAGTTCTGATGGATTTATCGTGAACAGACGGATCTTTGCCATTCAAAACCGAGAGATTCATGTCCACGAGATCCATGAGCACCTGGTGACATTCGTCTATGGGAGGAGAGTTTGTATTTCTATTTTCTGAAGAAACACACATTAAACAAACATGAACACACTTAAAAATGGTCAGGTGATCATTCACAGGTGATAATCATCATTATGGCTTACTTTTATTTTTCATCATTAAATGCCCAATGAAGTGCCTTGAAACACTTGCGTGAAACCAGACTTCATTCGCCCCAATGGATATTTCCACTGTCTGAATCGTTCCCTATCCCCTATATTGTGCACTATGTGCCATTCATCATATAGAATATAGTAAGTGTGTGAACAAGTGACCGATTTCAGCCGCAGTTTCAGCATCCGTTTATAATATAGGGGGCGGAGCTTCAGATTCTAGAGAGCATTTGATTGGACAGAAAATCTGATGAAAAGCTTAAGTGCAATGTGATGTCATCAAAATCATTTATCCTTATTGACAGAATTGAGAGATTGTACGTTTTAACAGATAATATATTTAAAAGCGAATTCTGTCATAGTTTTAGAGCTTATAGATAACTGTAAAGCTAACATATTCATACTAAATGCCAAAAAACTTCCATTTCGATTTCATGGGGACTTTAAAGAGTTTACATTTTTAATCCGCAAGCATTCATGAACAGATCATTATGTTGCGTTCACACCAAACGCGAATAGAGCGTCTGGCGCGAGTGATTTCAATGTTAAGTCAATGTAAAGATGCGTTTCCGCGCGTCTGGAGGTCCTGCGGCACGAATTAGGCATTTGGCGCGGTAGATGCAAATTGACGCGCGAATGAGGCGGATTGAGTGTTTGGCACGATACACGCGAGTGGTGCTTTGTGCATTCACGCGTTTGACGCGAATTCGCGTCTGATGCCAGAGTTGAATTTTTTTTTACTTTGGCGTCAATTCGCGCAGCGTTAACCAATCGGAGCCTGCTCGCTGCGGTCACGTGGTGAAGTGACGTGATAAACGGGGGCAGGCCCGCTTTTCAGTTTATGTCATTTGAAATGTTTGGCCTCAATACATTATTTTGTAATATGACTAAATGCCCGCGTAGGAGGAGGAATGACATTGTTCAGTCATGTTAACTATGAATGTGACACTGAACACTTGCAGTCATATATTTCTGAATGAGATGAAGAAAAACTCACAATTAAAGAAGTCGTTTGACCAACGTTATAACAAGTCATTACTGTATTTTAACTTGTTTCATATAATAGAACCGAAGCTATAGATTGTGAATTTAAACATTGCTGGTTTACCAGCGGCAGACGTCAGGAGGACTAGCCAAGGTAAGGCGGGTTACATGAGCGCTGAGCGCCCGGTGATCGCCTGGATCAGAACCGCCTAGCACTTGCCCCTCCCACAAGAAGCAGATTTCGCTTTGGATGCGCGAATGCATTCAAAATGTTCAAGCGTCAAACTAGACGCGATAGACGCTTGGTGTGAATGCAGTATTAGACACAAAATAAAGATCAACTTATCAATAAATAAAACCTGTAATGCTTTACCTTTCTCCATTTCCTCAACCATCTCCATTTCGATTAGTGGCACATGTTTTAAGAACTCTGTGGGGGCAAAAAAATCAAATGGATTTAAAGTTTAATTGATGACTGTCAGCTTTTTAAACAGAACTGAATGTTCAGAACAAATGAAGGTGCACCTTTTATTTTTTCCAAGAGTAATTTCTTTTCCTCGTCTTCATTAGCTAAAGCGCTGCCGCACAGAGCTGCGGAAAACACATGTATAAATGAATAAAACATTTATTAAAAATGTGTAATACAACCACCAGCTGGAGTGCCTATGATCTCCACTAGAGGACTCCCTGCTTTCCCATCATGAATTTAAATTCCCATAACCCATTGCTGGGACTCATTGTTTGATCATCACTTCCACCTGTGTCTCATTATCTGGTTAAACTCTGCCTATAAGCCCTGTATTTTCACACACTCATTGCAAAGTCTTGTATGCGTTACACTGTATTTGTGTTATTTCTGGTCTTTCGTCTCATTGTTTTGATCTTCTGCTTGTCTGGATTTTCCTGTGTCATGGACTCTTTATCTGGATTGTTGTGGATTTGACCCTCAGGTTTACGATTGTGGATTTCCCTCAATAAAGCTGCGTTTGGATCATCACCAACTCTCGGAGTACGTAACACTGATGAATATAATTGTCATCCAAGTTCTTATTGTTAAGCAGAAATTATCTTTCCTTTAAATTACTGTGTAATGAAAAAGTTTGTTGATGGTTTTTGAGAAACAGCCCCGTAGTGGGTTGATGAAATTGTTTTTTAAATTATTTCTAATTTTAATATTTCAGTTTTGACAGACTGATCTCCAGATCAATCTACTATTGATCTGTTTTACACTATTGTATGTTGATATTGTAAATATGAATAAACTCTCCTGTCACAGAGTTTGTTACCTTGCAGGTACAGCATGTCAATCTCAGGATGGTCCTCGATCTTACGGCCATTTTCAAACTTGCTGCCAAAGTTGGATGTTTCCACAAACGCTCCAGTGAGGGAATAACCGGCTTCATATGGAGTGAACTCAAACCAGGGGTCTGCAGACAGAAACATCCATAAAACAGCTGACACACATGAACTCTGTCTTTCTCTCTCTCCCTCTCTCACACACATGAACTCTGTCTTTCTTTCTCTCTCACACACACACACCTGCATCTTTGTTCTGTTTGCATTGCTTGTCGATCGCTGTGTAGATGGGAAACGGGTCTTTATTGTGTCGGCCTCGCTGATCTGAGAGTGTGTGTTCGTCGATCTGAAGAGGAAAAATATTTCTGCAGCTGTTATTTATCATGTTGGTGATGGAGAGACCAATTTAAGCAGTCACAAGCTCAAGTGAAAAGTTAGAAAAAAAACTGCTAGGAACTTTAACAAAAACAAAAAAAAAATCTTATTTTCAATATGGTCTCAGACTTTCGGACCACGCCGCATGTAGATTAGCAGTAATTTGTAATCAGAAGAACGTTACAGTATTGTGTCCTCTGTGCTTCAGGTTCCTTGGCCATTATAAACACTTAAGACTTAAACCTTTTTAAGACTGAATGTGAGCACCTCACTAAGATCATATCATACATCATTGAGTGTTGTATTATGAATAGTTACAGACCTCTTTCACAGCTGCCGTAACGAACATCACTGCCCAGACGTCAGTCAAGCTGAATATGTCTTTCTCATAATAATATTTCTTCAGTTTGGCAATTGCATCTCCCCAGCTGACGGCAGGACCGCTGAGTCTCTGGATGATCTTGTCTTTCACAGTCTCTAGTTTGGTGGACCAGTCTGACTCCTGATATAAGGAGGCCATACACCTTCAGAGGAACAACATATGCTCTCATTAATGACATTCAACCCGTGTGTGTGTGTGTGTGTGTGTGTGTGTGTGTGTGTGTGTGTGTGTGTGTGTGTGTGTGTGTGTGTGCAGTGGTTAAATTGGCTTTTATAGGCAGGGGGAGCCCTTATTTATGGTGAATGGTCATTCAAAATCACGTGGTAAAATGACTTATTGTGTTTTTACAGCAAAGGGGCTCTTTTTCCTGTATTAATGTGTACGGTAGAGTTGAGTAGTTATTCAAACAAAAATAAATATTTACAATTCACTTTATTATTATTTTTTACCTTTAAATGTTAACAGGAAAGTTAGGCAACGGATTTCACCCTCGGAAAAATGTATGAAATTGAACATGTTTGAAAATATTGTTTGGCAAATATGTAGGCTAAAACATCTTTTTAAACTTTTTAATCTTTTTAAAGAAAATTGGATTTAAGAGAATCAGGGCCAATTTATTTGGCAGTTTATGTTGTTTGGTGTAATCACAGGGCAATACGCAAGTTTTTATAAATAAAAAGTTTTAAAAAATGCCCCGGGGTTCGGGGGCATAGATGTTACATTTCAAACAACCCAGCAAACACAGAACGTTCCCATATGGTTACTTTTTTGGGAACCAACCAAGAACATTATAGGAACGTTCCCTGTAGGTTATTTTTAGATTCTATTTTTATAACCTAAGGAGAACGTTCCCAGAACGTTCCCCCAACCTTAAGGGAACGTTCTATTTACATTAAGAAAACTTTCCTGGATAACCAATAGGGAACGTAATGGGAACGTTCTGGGAACCTAAAATAGTTAGCTGGGAAACGCCAATGCAATCATTCAGAAGCATATGAGCAATCAATCAAATATCGGTTTCAGCTACTTTTATTCTTTCCTATTAATCAATATTTTTGGACTAATCTGTTAATTTAGTCAATGGTCTGCTCACTCATAAAGACAGTCACTTGTCTCCGCCTTCTGATTTAATGATGCAGTTGCAAGAGGCAAACGCGAACAAGCGGAGTGATACAAACAGTGAAAAGTCGAACACATTCGAGGTAACGTTATACAAATAGCTATATTTATAGAATAATAATGGGAATATATTTAATAGGGTGCTTGTGTTAAATTAAGCTAGGCTATCCATTGTCTTTGATCAAACTAATTATTTCTGTCAGTCATTTAAAACTTCTATCGAAAAACGGCTCACTACGACCGTTAAAAGAAAAATTCAGATGGCACTTAGAGGTGTGTGTGTGTGTGTGTGTGTGTGTGTGTGTGTGTGTGTGTGTGTGTGGTGGTTAAATTGGCTTTTATAGGGAGGGGGAGCCCTTATTTACGGTGAATGGTCATCACTCAAATTCCAAAGGGGCTGTTTGTATCAATGTGTAAGGTAGCCTAGAGTTGATTAGTTATTCAAACAAAGATCAATACTTCACAATTCATTTACTTCATTATTATTTTTTGCGCAGGTTTTTATAGATACAAACGGGGGGAAAGTGATCCTAGGGGGGTTCGGGGGCATAGATGTTACATTTCAAACGCAAATGCAATCATTCTGTGTCCAGACCAGAGGCAAATTAGCAGTTAGTATTAGCATCAAAGTTCAGTTTCAGCTAGCCTACTTTTTCTTTCCTAAATGAATCAATATTGGTGGACTACTCGGTTCATTTAATCAATGGTTCAATTACTCACTCATAAAGAGTGAGTTCTGGCTTAATGATGCAAGTTGCGCAAACGCGAACAAGCGGAGTGATACAAACAGTGAAAAGTCGAACACATTCGAGGTAACGTTATACAAATAGCTATATTTATAGAATAATAATGGGAATATATTTAATAGGGTGCTTGTGTTGTTAAATTAAGCTTATAGTATCCACTGTCTTTGATCAAACTAATTATTTCTGTCGGTCATTTAAAACTTCTATCGAAAAACAGCTGTTATCTCTCACTACGACCGTTAACTGAAGTGAAGGGTCGCGTTGGGATTCGCGCTCCCGTGAACATAATCCCGCTTGCTTTGATTAGACTCAAACATTTTGACATTGACGAGCGGTGTTTGAGCGCTGAAGCAGCTCAGATGAGAAGGTCAGTTATCGTCGCGATGGGCGAATCATTGCAGCACCAAATTAGAGTTAATATTAGCCAATTATTTCACAACTTTCATTAGGGCTACACTCAACTAAATGTATATATTTCTTGCTGAAGGAGACGGAGCTGAGCTGAGCTCCGACTGGGTGTGTTGTGGACCCGAGGAACACCTATAGGCTCCGGCTCAACCTGTGTATGTGTGTGTGTGTGTGTGTGTGTGTGTGTGTGTGTGTGTAGCCTACGTACCAGGTGGATCCAGAGACTCCGCTCAGGTAAAGCACACAGTCCAGAAGACCTGCTTTCTGGAGTTGATCCAGGGATCCCAGCAAACCCACCATGGCTCTTTCTGCTCCTCCAGATCCCAGTAATGCAATGTTTGGCACTTTGTTCTGAAATGCACATGGTTTAAATGATCAAACTGATGTTCATCAGCTAAAACACCATTTATAAATATTCCAGGCAGATAAACGAAGTATAATATTACCTCACTGCAGCGTATCTTAACTTTCTTCAGGCTTTGTAGAACATCTTTTCTCCTTCTGGCTACAAACTCCTCCTCGTTCTTATTCAGAGAGTGTCCGATTCTCACCGAACCACTGCAGCGACAGACAGACCAGTGCTGAGTTTATACGGCTATTTTACTTATTTTTGAAAAGTTAGTGTCAGAATTATCCAGTTTGTAGATGTTAATTGTGATGCAATACAATACGGTACTAATAATGAAGTGCACAGATTTAGGAGTGTGAGCAGAATTACCTTTCCTGGGGTTTAGATCCTCCCATCTATAAAACAACAGAGTCAAACATTAAAGTTGAAATCTATTATTCCAAAACTAACAGAGAAAATCCATTGAAAATCAACTGTACAGTTCTTTTGATAAAATGAGTCATACCTCAAAAGTAAATTATTAAGCCACAGTTTTGTGTTGGTAACTTTAAAACATATACTCACTGTTCTTGTATATAGTATAAAATCCTGAGACTTCACCGACAGCCGTCGTCTCTCAGATCAGACAGAAGAGGCTCTTTTATACGTATAGGACTCTGAAACTGAAGTCTAGATGTGTTGAGGAACCTGAACTCCAGATGTTAGAACGTTTTCAATGTAATTTCCATGGGTGGGGTTTATATATCACGTCTGAATGCAAAGCTTATATGTGTTTGAACTATATGGAGTTTTTCAATTCCCATAATCCATTGCTGGGACTCATTATTGTTTGATCATCACTTCCACCTGTGTCTCATTATCTGGTTAAACAGTTTTTCTCGATTGCTTTGAAACTCGTATTCTCAAAAACAGTAAACACAAATCCATAACGTCTCACCCAATTCCCCAAACAACCTATGTTCAGGTTAAAATGAAGCTCTACACTCAAAAGCATTCACTCTTGCTGAAAAACCCAACTTTGCCCTCAGACATCACACACAAGCCCTCACAAACACACAGGGAAGGGAAGGATCAACAGTAATTAGATGTGATTACAGAGATAAATTACAGCTGTAATTACATGCATTATTTAAAAAAGAAAAAGGTTTATTTTCTAAAACTTCACAGGTTCAAATTTGAAGAAACACCTGTTTGAAACAACAGGATTCAAAACATCTTACCAGGGTTGTTATAGTAAAAAACAAAAAAAAACAAAAAAACATTGTCATTACTTGAAATAAATAAAATTAACATGAACTGAAATAAAAAATAATAAAAAATTACTTCTGCTAGCAACATTTCTTTAATTTAGTTTGACTTGATGTATTGAAATAACAAACTATAACTGGAAGAAAAAAGAAAGAAAAAACACAATACAATAAAGAAAGAAAGTTAAAATGGAAAATATATATAAAAAAATATAAATTTTACTAAAAAACTAGTAAATTATACTAAAATAACACTGTGTAACACATTTTGTTTCAACATCTGTAACATCCAGCCTTTCATATTCCCATATTTATCAGCTGCAAATTAAAATCCATAAATGTTTGTTTAAAATGTGTTTATTTGGTAACACTTTACAATAAGGTCTCATTCATTCATGTTGATTAATGCATTACGTATAAAGCCACAATCATTTCCCGATTACAGCCAACGATCATGTGTGAGAACACTTGTACATAATTCGTTGACTTAATCAAAACTCAATGTTTTCAGAAACAAATGCATTTTTCACCCTTGCATTTCTGTTTATTTTGTAATACTGAACATGCATATACAAGTCAAGTCAACTTTATTTCTAAAGCTTTACACAATACAGATTATTTCAAATTTGCAGAATAAATGGTAAAATGGTAAATGGTAAATTTCTCTTTATTATTCTCATTGATCTTTTACATTTTCCTAAGGTTTCCGGGTTGAACAACATCTGGATACAGTGTGAAGAGGAATAAATCAAAAGTTCAGGCAGTTATTGCAAATCTCATGCACTCTTTTTGCAGATCTCTCTGGGAACACCCGCATATTAATGAGATTGTCTGGTAATGATATTCATGTCTCTGTTTGAGAACAGGATGGTTCTCGATGGCCCACTCACACTATACATCATACAGTATCACTCCGGTGCCATTTGCATATTACTGAGATCAGGAAGAAATGTCTCTATGATGATCAAGCTCTTTTTAGGGAAGGAGCATATTCTAATACACATCTTTGAGTGGAAGCTGTGGCAGACTCATGTCTTACACTTTGTATTTTGCAGATTTATTGTGTGAACTCACTGTAACATGCTTTTCATTTGTATTCTTTGACCTTCTTTTGGGTTTTGCATTTGGACTACTGTATTTTTACAGTATGCAAGTGCCAAATATACAGACATTCAATACAATATCCAACACAATACTATACTTGCAGTGAATACCCAACAATTTATGGGTCCCAGAACGTTCTCGGAACGTTAGTTTTTGGTTGCGGGAACGTTCCCTTAAGGTTAGGGTTTGGTTAGGTTTTGGTTCCCATGGAAAGTTTTTAATTACATTGCAAGTTGCAACCTTTAGGGGGAACGTTCCCCTAACGTTATTTTTTTACATTCCCCTACCCTTTAAAGCCACACAGCGGAACTTTTGCGGAACTTTCACGTCTAGCGCCCCTATAGGCCACAAACGCCGCAGCACTGTCGCAAAAGTCTAGAAGACATCCACTTAATAAATGGACGGCCGTAAAGCGATACTTTTTCCAGGTCACATGACCTGGCCAACGACGGTCCGTCTTTTCCAAACTTACATAGGCGGTATTTCAAGAGGGCTGCCCCGCTCGGAGCATTAATAGTGTCAAACGCTGTATATTGGCCTGAGGAATCATTTAAAATAACTCGTATGTGTCAACTCTTTAGGTCACAAAGTCCACAGTGTGGCTTTAAAAAAACTTTAACAACAATGGTACCAATTTTATTATACTTTAAACTGTCTGTGCATGAGCAAGATTGAATTAGCAGGAATGAATGAATGAATGAACGAAAAAATGAACGAACGAACGAATAGGCAAACTTGATGGGATTTAAATATAATAATACTTTAATATACAAGATAAAATTAACAAAATACAAAAAATATAAAAGGCCTAAAAATATAATACAAGAATCAGAATCAGTTTTAGTTTTATACAGTTTTAGTAACAACTATACAAATAAGACATAATATCAATACAAGTACAAATAAGAGTGGGATGAAGAGTGCAAAGTAATAGTGCAAATGTAGTGTGCAAGAGGCATACTGGAATGATAAAGTATGTAATGTTTAGGTGAATGGTCAAAGTGGCAAAAATACAATTGCTTTAATAACAAAATACAAAACAGAAATATAAATATATAAAAAAGGAGAGAGCTCCATGGTTTTGAAGGCTCAGTCCTTCTCAGCTGGCCTAAAAAGAAAGAAACAATAACGTTTGATATGACAAACTAAGTATGAAGACATAGACAAAAGCAAGCTATAGTCTACAGTAACTGAGCATTTTGCGAAAAGTTTGTTTGACTATTGAGTGTAAAGCTGATAATGTGCCTGCAGTTTAGAAGACTTGGTCTGAAGATTATGAGTTTCATGGCCTCAAGTAACACTTTTAGTGTCTAAGCAATTAAAAAATATGTAAACTACGTTTAATACCCTTAATAACTAGCCTACATTTTGTGTTTTAAACTAGGCTACTCAGTACTTTTTATTGATTGAGTACACAATGTTCATATTCTCACAATGGCAGTGAATTATTTATAATTCATTGATTCTCTTTATTATTCTCATTGATCTTTTACATTTTCCTAAGGTTTCCGGGTTGAACAACATCTGGATACGGTGTGAAACGGGGTTTGAGATGCGTTTTCTCTTGTTTGGTTGATTATGATTTCACGTTTCTAACTTTAGTGTAATGTTGCTGTTTGATCATAAACAACATCTGCAAAGTTATAACACTCAAAGTTCAAAGCAAAGGAAGATATTTGCTTTTAAAGAAATGGCTTTTTAAAGCTACATTGTGTAGGATTTTCTCCCATCTAGCGGTGAAATTGTATATGACTAGTCAAGGGAAGTCACCTTTATTTATATGGTGCTTTTTACAATACAGATTGTATCAAAGCAGCTTCACAGTGATAACATGAAAATAATAAAACAAAGTTTGTTTCTAGAAGAAAATGTAATATTAAATGTCCCCCACTAAGCCAAAAGCCAAGGCAAAAGTGGCAAGGAACCAAAACTCCATCAGTGACAGAATGGAGAAATAAACCTTGGGAGAACCCAGGCTCAGTCGGGGGCCAGTTCTCCTCTGGCCAACAAACCAACAGTGTATGATTAGCCGCGTTACTGTCGGGCAGGGCCGGGCCGTGCTAGTGCGTGCCAGGGCCAGTCGCGTTTCCACTGTCACTTCCGGGGCTTGATCGGGGCCAACGGCCAGGATTTCTGGCCCGTCGAATACCTTGGGCCAAAGCGGGCCAGCACGGGCTAGAGGAGTGGTTACGGAAAGAGGCGAGTTTCCCTGAGTCGGGAGACGGGAGCACCGGATGATTCTGTCAGCATTTAAGACTTTTAAAATAATTTAACTCACTTTCATGTTTGAATGCCTTCTGTTTGTGATCCGATCATGTGGATTCTGATCAACGTATAGCAAGCCCGTAGGCGGGGGGGGGGGGGGGGGGGGGGGGGGGGTTCGGGTGGTTCGAACGAACCTCACTGCCTAAGGTCCAAAATTTAAGTCTTTTTTTTTTTTTTTTCATGTGATTATTGTCATCATTGTTTTAATCAATGTTTGTGACAAATATTCTGGGTTGCTGTTTCAACTTAATATGATATTAATATGATATACGGCACACACACACACGTCCAGATAGCTTCGCACCGAGCGCACGTCAGAAACAGAGGACATGGTGTGTGTGTTCATCTGAGCCTCATTGGTCCGTCACTGCCCGTCAATGTCAGAATAATTGAGATGACCAATCAAATCAAAGTAGGCGGGCTTTATGTTCACAGAAGTGGCTGAGCGCGAATTTTAGCATCAGCGCGAGGCGCACCTCGACCATAGACAGTAGTTTATGCTCAAGTGCGAGATAAGATGTAAGTAGCTAAACTAAACATTTCATATTTGACAGCTGTTTTAGGTCATACATGTTTGAAATAATCAGGTAAACTAATAAACTGTCTAATTTCACAATTTTTAACGGAAAATAGGCCCTATGTAATGTGATTCATGTTAAAGCTAACGTTACTGTCATTGTGAGGGGACAAAAAACATACGAAGCCGTTTTCATCTATAAGGCACAGGTTAATATGAATGTGTAGCATATTGAGAATTAATATTATAATATAATTTGTAGTCTTCAGTAAATTAAGGTGACTCAAAGTGCACCAGATTAATGAATTTATCTTTAAAATTTACAAATTTTTTTTTTTTTTTTTTACAAATTAGTGCATAAAAGGTCACAAAAATGAAGTATATGAACCATCATAATTACATACAAAAAGTGGAGAAAAAATGCACTTTTTGGAAAAAAAGAACCCCCCCTTTCAATAGGCTGGCTACGGACCTGTATAAGGTAGACATATTTATACGCGATGCAAAAGACTATGCGCGCTAACCATTACCATAGTAAACATAGTAAACGCTTGAAGAAATCAGACCAATCATAAGGGCTATCACAATCATGTTTTTATTTATCTGTCAGTAGCCTACGTCTCGTCTCTTTATAGCGGACTATCATAAAATAAAGCAATGTTTTTTTCGGGAGCTTCCTCTGTTTCTCCTGAAAATATCTGTAGCCTACTGGGAGTCGAGAGAGTGCTAAAGCTCCTCAGGTCGTATTTTTGGAGGCATATATTTGTAGAAATTATCCTTCTTTCTAAATGTGATGTAAATATGTCCTGTAAGTAACTACCAAATAAACAGAAACAGACGCGAGTCGCGACGTAAGTCTTTTGTCTTTTGTGAAACCTAACGGTAATTTATTTCTGTGTGATTAATGTGCAATTTTGACATAGGCCTACATTAATTCATTATGATCAATGTATCACTTTTTGTGAAATGATGGGTTAGTGTGCCGTTGTTCCAGAGAGGCGTGTTACGGGCGTGTTTTAGTGAAGCGCTGTGGAGCTTCTGGCCCGATAGTGGAAACTCAGGCCCGGTGCTACTGGCCCGAGACTATAAATGGCAGATTCTACGCTACGAGAATACTTGATTAGTTGGTAGAAGTAATTATACATTAATGAGCATGTATCATTTTGAAAGAACAAAGTGTTTTTTGCTAAGAATCAACTTTTAAAAAATTACACAGTGTAGCTTTAAGGACTACAACAAACGGCTGGTAGGAACTACACGACATTCCTCCCGGGTTAGTGACATCAGCAACCCTAGAATTTACATAAACCCCGCCCCCGGAAACGCGATTTATAGATTATCAAGACAGAATATGCTAATCAATGACTAGAAGATAGACACATAATCTACATAAATTCATCAACTAACCATTCAGAAATGTCCTGTTCTTCTACATGTTGTCACTTCTTCTTGAGTATCTCCATCATTGTCTGATTCCGGTTTAAACATAAAAGGGTAAAAGTGTTTGGAATTTTCAGTGCGTGTGTGTGTGCGTGTGTGTGTGTGTGTGTGTGTTGTAGCTCCGCCCCCTGTGCCAGTAGCACCTCATTTGCATTTAAAGGTACAGACAGATAACGGTGCGTTTTTGCTCACCCTCAAAAGTGACGATTTTAACATGATATATACAAATATCTGTGGGGTATTTTGAGCTAAGACTTCACACACACTCTCTGGAGACATCAGAGACTTATTTTACATCTTGTGAAATAGACATTATACCCCCGCCCCCCCCCTTTTAAAGAGACAGCTTGCACAATGGGTCCAAGTAAAGTCATTTACAAATGTGTCCTGCAGATCGGTATAAGCAACAATTGAAGATATTAGAAGACATGTTTGTTTTATAGAGTTTTATAGTAGAAATATATCAACAGTGATCAGCAATAATGATAAGCTTAGGCTACTCACAATAAAAATAATAAGGTCATATAGATCATGACACAGTCTTGGGGGTAAGAACTTAAGAAGTGGATTATCCTTCACCTGAAATGTTTTTCTTTTCATCCTGAAATGCGAGGCAAATGTTGGATCACAATAATTAGGAACCACAGTTTCCACAAATCCCTTTACGCAATTGGGATGTTCTCTTTTATTCTGGACGGCAAGGGCAGTGGCTCTAACATCGAGCGTATTTTGCAGTATTAAACACGTATTTTTTTGCCGATTTCATCAGGCTCCGAAAATTCTTCAAAAAGAACACAAAGAATGGCCTTCTCAGCTGCCGTAGTTGCAACTCTCGCGTCATCAGAACAGGGTGTTCATGTTCAACGCACCACCTTTTCCATTTAAAAAAACGTTTTGCAACTTTTTCTCTGGGCTGGTCATGTGACTATCACTGAAACTGAGCCAAACTACATTTGATCACTGGATTTCAAATCATCTCACTTTTAATAATTTCATATCTAATCATCTCCTGACGAACACATTCATTATTATGATTTGAATTATCACTCAGGGAGTCTAACTATGTAGGTCTATAATACTGTCTCTGGAAATACATACTTTTTTAATAATGAAAATGAAATACAATAGCCTAGGTCAATAATTAAATATGTTTTCTTTGTCATTTGTTATCAATATGTTAGGCCTAAAAGATTATCCTATTAAAATCAATGTGATAAACCTCAACAGCATTTTTGTAATGACTAAAATTCGTAGGATTCCTTCCCTCTCGCGCATGCGCACACGCACACACGCGCACGGCTCATCTGATGACGTGGTGCCGTTGGCGTTCGCTGAGCTGCGCGAGAGGATGGCGGACCAGAACAGGCAAATTAAACTCGCTGCAGCCAAGAAAAAGGTACATTTGTGCGATTTAACATAGTCTTTCACTCTCTTTGTAACAAAAGACAACTGTCGATTGTAATTTAATCGCTTCCGAGCGTATGTGTCCCATCTGTCATGTTGACATTCCACGTCTACCGGCCTCTCCTCGGGCCCGCATCCGACATTCAAGCTCCTCGAGCGGGCGCGCCTGTCAGGAAAGCTCGGGGATTGAGTTTAGATAAAGCCTGAATATTAACCCGTTAGAGTTTGTCTCTCTACACGCGTTTATAACGATTTTAACTAGTCAGAAATGTTCTAAAAGTAAATGCCAGTGTTACTTGGCAAGCTAATGTTGTTAACCACTGTGTTTTGTTATTGTTTATAATTCTGAAACTGACGCCAATAACAACAATGTGAATTAGTGGACAATAATTGAATGTTTTTTTTGTGAAGTTCATGACTTTAGGCTCGTTTAACCAGCTTATTAGTGTTAGCCTACTTGCTAACTGCTAGTTAAAATGACAGGTCCAATTGAAACAGCTGGTTTATAATCTTTGTTAACAGTAAAAATGCTTAACTAATCGGTTTAATTAGTTTTAGATCTCCTTATAGTGCACTTTTTGGTTGCTGTTTGAGGTTTAATTGATTAAATGACACATCAAATCTAGGATTATTAGTGTTTTTGTGCAATGATCCATGTTGAGTGTACTTGATGATGCCCAAAAGTGCAGTCTAGATAGGCAGCTCTTGTGTACACTAGGTCAAATCAGCTTTTTTCTATAGCACTTTATACACTACATATTGTTTCATAGCAGCTTCACAGTTATAAATAAAAGAGAATTAATAATGCAAACTTAATCATATATGAGACAAATTAAGCTGCTCTAAAACTGACATTATCCAGCTCAAGTCAGGACAAATGTTGTTCTCATCCAATAGTGTCAGCGCAGTCAAATTGATAGTATTACTGAATATTAAGTGTCATATATACCTCAACTAAGCAGGCCAAAGGAGCAGCTGCTGTCTGGCCTGGGACATCAACAACATGTCTTGAAAAAATCAACTTTGGAATTTAAGTTTTGGCTCTGTCATATGAGAGCTTCATAATTTAGACCCATGTGTCCCATGACAGCTGAATCACAATTCTGACCTACTAGAGACTGTGTTTGATCGGACGGGAGCTTCTTCATGAACATAGTGTGCAGTTTGTGGATAGCGTCACTGGTCCTGTGGAACTAGATTTAGTTATCTTGATTTAGTTTTGATGAATGAGTTAAACTGTGGCAGAATTAGGACAGATTATTGACTCGAGTAGTTTCTGCCTGTCGGTGGCACTGGTGCATTGATGCTTGATTTAGTTCAACAGCAGCCTAAGAGTATCAGTCATCATAATCACTATGAACAACATTCTTTGCGTAGAAATACTTTTCACAACAGAATTGCTGGTAAATTTCACTATTGATTACAAAGAAATGGCATGCAACACGCCAAATTAAAAAAAGCATTTTAACTCTCCAATTATTTAATCGTTTTATAGTGTAATGTCCGATTGTCATTGCATTATATAAAATGATATCAAACAAATGCAGCAATATCTTCTTATTTTTGCTTACTAACTTTAATCAGCAGTGTTCTGGTACTTGTGTAAATGGAACAAACATTCTGTGGTTTGGATCAGTTTTATTAATATTTTGAATTGGCTTTTATTTTTATATTAAATTTTTTTGTAATTTCATTGTGTGCTTTTTTTCTTTAAATATTGCTATTTAGGTTTAGTTAATTTTTATTTTAGTTTATATTTCTTCCCACTCCAGTTTATAATTTTAG
The DNA here is from genome assembly GCF_949152265.1 of Phoxinus phoxinus. Classification (NCBI taxonomy): domain Eukaryota; kingdom Metazoa; phylum Chordata; class Actinopteri; order Cypriniformes; family Leuciscidae; genus Phoxinus; species Phoxinus phoxinus. The sequence goes on along the minus strand of NC_136878.1, from coordinate 1,883,991 downwards.
TGCTTCCACTTTATTTTGGTTTAGTTTAAGTTTTTCAGCTAATTTATTTCAGATTTATTTCAGTCAACAGAAATGCTTTTAATAGTTTTAGTTTTAATTAACGATAATAACCCTCCACTTTTAGGAAGTTTTTCATTCTTCTGTTGTGACAAGTTAATTAAATGCACACATATATGACTGATACTGTAGCTTTTATTTGAAATCAAACACCAAAAAATGAAATTTAGCCCATGGTTTACTCACCCTGAAGCCATCCTAGGTGTACATTACAATCTTCTTTCAGACGAATACAATCGGGAGTTATATTAATAAATGTCCTGGCTCTTCCAAGCTTTATAATGCGAGTCAATGGGTGTATGTGTTTGGAAGTCCATCAGAAACTATCCATCCGTGATTAAAGTGCTCGACACGGCTCTGCGGGGGTTAATAAAGGCGTTCTGAAGTGAAGCGATGCGTTGATGTAAGAAAAATATCCATATTTAAAACTTTAATGACTAAAATAACTAGCTTACGCCACAAGAGCAACACTTGACGATGTATGACAGATGTAGTAGGAGTAGCGCAAGCTTTCTCTCGCGGTTCATTACGTTGTGCGTACGTTGTAAGTGTTTCTCTTGTGGCGTAAGTCAATGCGTATTGCGTACGGCCGTCTGCCAGAAGCTAGTTATTTTAGTCGATAAAATTTTGATATGGATATTTTTCTTACACGAACGCATCACTTCACTTCAGAATAGAGCCCGACAATAAAGGATTTTTAAGGCCGATACTGATACAAATATTTGGTGATTTTAAAATCCGATATATCGGCCTATATATATATATATAAAAAAAAAATTATTTTTTTTTTTATCCAGAAATGCGTAACAAAACATAAAAACCTAAAATAATATAATCCAGTTTAAAAATAAACTTGTTTGTTTTGTCACAACAGAACAGATTTCAAATATGAAACTCAAAGTCCTTTTAAAGTGAATTTCGTTTTATATTCATTCTTAATTTTAATCAGTTTCATCAACCAATTGCCTGGATGTAATAAATAAGAAGTAAATATAGCAGGTAATATAACCAGGACTTCTCAGCTGTGCGCTTGCAATAGTCACACAGTACGTAGCAGAGAAATCACTCCTGGGAATTACACTGCGCAAATCAAAAGTAACAGTCCCCACCGGATGAAGAAGGGTTGGCTCTCCACAGAACATAAAATATTCATTTTATTTTATTTTCCGTGTTTGTATTTATGAGGAAAAAACAATGTTACGGACGTGACCGTTCCCTGAAAGCGGCACTAAAAGACTGCTTTAAAACTTTCAAACAGAAAGCACAAAACCTTTATTTAAAGTGAATTTCGTTTTGTATTAATTGTATTTTAATTTTAATGAATGTTTCATCGACCAATTGCCTGGATTTCATAAATAAGTAGTAAATATAGCAGACATGAGATAATCAGGACACGGAGGCGCCGGCGCGTGAACTGGAGCTCGTCTCATAAATGAACCGGAACTCAGTGTATAAGGTAGGCTACTTGAAACAGAACAATTTAAACCGAAAGAAAGCAGACTGCTCTCTGCTTATGTAATCCGTATGAAATGTGCATTTCTCTCTGGCGCGTTCACTACTGCGAAGATCGCGAGTCAGCATCGTCAACTTTATATTTGCAGCCGACACTGACAGAAAACACTTGTTTATTAATAGTTTGATATAGAGGTCGACCGATTCATCGGTTTTGCCGATTAATCGGCACCGATTGTTGACTGGTGGAACTATCGTTATCGGCAAAAATATATACCGATAGTTTTTCCTGGTTGCGTCCATTGCTGGAGCGGCTGAGAAGCGCGCGCTGTCAGTCATTACACAGAGCTGAGAAGGGTCTGCTGGCATGATGCAGTACAAGAGCGGCCTCTAGAGGTGTAATAAAAACTCGTGCCTCGTGTTGTTTATTTCGACACGTGATGCTGCGTGCTGCGCGGAGAGCACATGCTGCGTGGAGAGCGCTGACATCAGATGCGCGTTTAAAGCACCGACAGCTCAAATGTATGTATACAGTACATTTTGTCATATCATTATAAAGTGATACATTTGTTGACTAAATGCTGCATTAGTAGAGAAAGAACAGCACAACCGTATGTTTGTTTGCCTTCGAGGCTGAGAGGACGCTAACATTAGTAGTACCTCAAGCGGTTAAAACACTGACAAACATAAACGTAAGTCCGACCCGAATGTTTAATGTCACAATTGTTACCCTCTATTTGCATTAGTTCATATCCAGCTGGTCACTTTTATGCATTAAATATGCAGAGAAGTTGCATATTTAAAGCTAGAGACGTAAGCAAACTGATATGTTCATACAGCCGACAGAAACATAAACGAATCAGAAAAGCATTCAATTTCGGTTATTTTTTTTTTTTTTCATCTTCACTTTAATACAAATTTTGTTACTTTTTTATTAATTAAGTTGGCTTGAAAAGAACAGTTAAATAGTTAAATTTTGAATGTAACTGGTTTTATTTGTTATTTAGAGTATTACTTTTTGTTTCAGTTTGAATGAATGTCTTTTATTGACTTAAATATTTATTCACATTTATATATTTATTTCATTTAGCATGTTTTCATGGTTCAATACAGTTTTTTTATTTTTATAATAAAGTTCAGCACTGTTTTACTTGGAGTGTTATGTTTTTATCCAGTATCAATTTTAAAAACTATCGGTTCATTAATCGGTTATCGGCAAGTATGGCCCAACCTAGCTATCGTTATCGGTAAAATCCACTATCGGTCGACCTCTAGATAATAATTTGATGTATTCATAATCATTACTTTTGCCAGTTCTTTGTGACAGCTTTTAGGTGCTTTATTGGATGCGTGCTTCAACCATTTTAAAAAATAGTAATTTATCGGCCATTATAAATGCAGATACCGATAGTTTGGAAACTGCCTAATAGCGACCCGGCTCTATTTCAGAACGCCTTTATTAACCCCCGCAGAGCCGTGTCGAGCACTTTAATCACGGATGAATAGGTTCTGAATCTGATGGACTTCCAAAAACATACACCCATTGACTCGCATTATAAAGCTTGGAAGAGCCAGGACATTTATTAAAGGTAGGGTAGGTAGGATTTATATAAAAACTTTTTACCAAATTTGATTAAACTTTCTATATATATCAAAGTCATAATTAAAATGTAAGTACTCTGATAAAAAGAGTATAAAAATCGAGTGACTCTAGACCGTTTAATCTTCATTAAACACAGCTCATTATTTCCATTCGGGACGAATCACAGGATTGGCTTGCGCGACTGTCACTCTCCGTCGCCATGACTACCGCCGCTATTACTGGCTCTGCCCACGTGCGCGCACTCGCGCACCCGTTTTTAGGTGGGAGTGAATGGAATTAATGAGCTGTGTTTATTGAAGATTAAATACACTAGAGCCACTCGTTTTTTTATACTCTCTATTTCAGAGTACTTGCATTTTAATTATGCATTGGTATATAAAGACAGTTTAAACAAATTTGAATAAAAGTTTTTTTTAGACAATTCTGACCTACCCTACCTTTAATATAACTCTGATTGTATTCGTCTGAAAGAAGAATGTCATATACACCTAGGATGGCTTCAGGGTGAGTAAATATATATATATTTTTTTGTTTGTTAGTCTAAAATAGGTTATGTAGTTGTATTTTATCACTTTGTAATTTTGTACAGCACTTTGGTCAACCCATGGTTGTTTTTAAATGTGCTTTATAAATAAAGAAAAGAAAGAAAGCAAGTAAATCATGGGCTAATTTTCATTTTTGGGTGATCTATCCCTTTAACGTTCCTGCTCTTTGGTTCTGCAGCTGAAGGAGTTTCAACAGAAGACTATCCCATCCACAGTAAGTGCTGGACCAAAGAAGAAGAGGAAAGTGAGAGGCGATCAGACGGATGGATCTGCTGACAGACGCTCGCCAGACAATGTGAGTCGCAGTCGATCACGCTGTGTGAAACCAGTGCGGATGGGATTGAATGTTGACTGTCTGCTTTTTGTTTTTTGACTGATCAGTTCGTGGCACTTTCCCACGGCAGGAATTAATCCTCGTTTCAGGATCTCGCTCTCGGTTTTGCATATGATGAATTATATTTCCTCTTCACCATTTTGAGGGACACTTTTAGTTTAGTCCTACTGGGTTTTTTTTTTTTTTTTTTTTTACAGAACAGCCAGTAATTACAAGGCAAGTCACTTTTATTTATATAGAACTTTATACAGTACAGATTGTGTTCAAAGCAGCTTTACGGTAATAAAACATGAAAGTAAGAGCGTTCAATTCAATGACAATAGTAAACAGTCATTATTCAGAGATTAATAACAGAGAGTCTGATCTAGGGTTATTACTGTTAACTACAGCTATTAACATTTTTTTTTAATTAAAATAAATCTGAAAAAAAATAAGTATATATTTATATATTAGATTAGATTAAACTAAACCAGAATTAGAAATGTTTTCTTGGCAACTAACTTTTTTGTTATTGTATAATTAGCATTTTGTTAATAATACAGCTGAAAATAAATATTATTATTAATATTTTGAGTTAAAGCATTACAATTACTATCTAACTGGAAATAAATAACTAAAATTAAAACAAAACTAAAACTAACAATTACTTCATTTAAAAGCAGTACAGTGACATAAATAAATTCAAATATTGAACTGCAATAAAATTTAAAATGATTCAAATCAGTTCAACAAATTGTATATATTATTTTTATATATTTATATTTTGCTGTACCTGCGGTTGATTTATTTAAATATAGCCTATACATTTTATACTTTTGACATTATAGAGAATTAAAATTATTACTTTAATATATTCAAATAACAAAATATTATAATTAATATATAAAAAACCAAAAATAATAAGATTATTTAAAATATTCTGAAAAACTCTAACCGAAAGGTCTGTTTTGCATATAATGGCTGGTTAATCTGGCTCAGGCACTACTAACCCTTCATCTAGTCTTTCCTGCTTCTTTTATCACTTTCATACTACTATACTTCCTCCTCTCTCACTCCTTCTCCTTTATCGTCTGCCTCTCCTTCCCCTGTAGATTGAGAATATTCTCAAAGTTATGGTGTCTGATCTTAGTCTGACTAATGGAGTGTCTCAGCCTCCATGTGTCAACAACAGTCAGGTGAGCCACACACACTCGCTCACTCACTCACAGACACACTCACAGACACACTCACACACACACAGTCACACTCACTCACACTCACTCACTCACTCACTCAGACACACACTCACACACTCACTCTCACACACTCACACTCACTCACTCACACACACACACTCACTCACTCACTCACACACACACTCACACACACACAGTCACACTCACTCACTCACTCACTCACTCACTCACACACACACACACACACACACTCACTCACTCAGACACACACACTCACTCACTCACACTCACTCACTCACTCACTCACTCACTCACACACACAGACACACTCACTCACTCACTCACTCACTCAGACAGACACACACAAACACACACACTCACTCACTCACACACACACTCACTCACTCACACTCACTCTCACTCTCACTCACTCACTCACTCACACACACACACACTCACTCACTCAGACACACACACTCACACACACACTCACTCACTCACACTCACTCACACACACACACACTCACTCAGACACACACACTCACTCAGACAGACACACACACTCACTCACTCACACACACTCACTCACTCACTCAGACACACTCACTCACTCACAGACACACTCACACACACACAGTCACACTCACTCACTCACTCAGACACACACACTCACTCACTCACACTCACTCACTCACACAGACACACTCACTCACTCACTCAGACAGACACACACAAACACACACACACACTCACTCACACACACACTCACTCACTCACTCTCACTCACTCACTCACTCACTCACTCACTCACTCAGACAGACACACACAAACACACACACTCACTCACACACACACTCACTCACTCACTCTCACTCACTCACTCACACACTCACTCACACACACACACACACTCACTCACTCAGACACTCACACTCACTCACTCACTCACTCACTCACTCACTCACACACACACACACTCACTCACTCACACACACACACACACACACACACTCACTCACTCAGACACTCACACTCACTCACTCACTCACTCACTCACTCACTCACTCACTCACACACACACACACACTCACTCACTCACTCAGACACACACACTCACACACACACTCACTCACTCACTCACACTCACTCACTCACTCACACACACACACACTCACTCACTCAGACACACACACACACACTCACTCACTCAGACAGACACACACACTCACACGCACACACACACACACTGTTCCTCTCGTTGTCTGTCCTCCTTCCTCTTTGAGTTCAGTCCTCTGTGTTCCCTCGCATGCTGTGAGAGAGTGCGCGTGTGTGTGAGAGAGTGCGCGTGTGTGTGAGAGAGTGCGCGTGTGTGTGAGAGAGTGCGCGTGTGTGTGAGAGAGTGCGCGTGTGTGTGAGAGAGTGCGCGTGTGTGTGAGAGAGTGCGCATGTGTGTGAGAGAGTGCGCGTGTGAGAGAGAGTGCGATGTGGTGTGTGTGAGTGCGCGTGTGTGTGTGAGTGCGCGTGTGTGTGTGAGTGCGCGTGTGAGAGTGCGTTTGTGTGAGAGAGTGCGCGTGTGTGGGAGAGACTCTAGTGCGCACTCGTTTAAACCTATATCGTTTTATATCGCGTGTGAGCGAGTGTGTGTGCAACAGCTGAGTGTAATGTGTCTGTGTCGCTGTGTTGCGTCAGGATCGTGTGGATGTGGTGAGCCGGGTCTCGCAGGAGCTGGAGGAGGCCCGTGCTGGTCCTGACCGAGACTCGCCCGTCTCTAACCCCGCTTCTGCTATTAACACTGAGTGTGTCGCTGATAACGCTGCCCTGCAGGTGTGTGTGTGTGTGTATATGTGTGTGTGTGTGTCTTAATGTCAGTCACCTGAGCTCCGTTTCAAAACCATCACCTGTGCGATATAGCTAAAAATAATTAGCTCAATATGATGTTTCATATCATTCGGTATCGATAATTATTGAAATTTTTTATAACCTTTTTTTTTTTAAGACAATTAGAAAAGTTTGAATTTAAATCACTGTTTTTTTATTTATCCACATTATTAAGGCAAACAACAAATAATGTTAGTTTTAGCAGTCAAAAACAAAATGTAAACAAAAATATCTTCTTTATGTCTTATATTAAGATAAAAAAGAAAGTGTTAAAGAAACTCTTGAACTTAAATAAAATGTTACAAAATGTGTGCAATGTAAAAGTGTAAACGTAGATCAACATCTGTAATAAGTAGGGGTGTAACGGTTCACAAAATTCACAGTTCGGTTCGATACGATACAGTGGTGTCACGGTTCGGTACGTTTTCGATACAGCAAAAAGAAAGAAATGCCAGAGAAATTGATTTTTGAAGGATGAAAAATAATAGTTATGGTCATCACATAAAATAAAAAAATCTTTTTATATTTATATCTTTTTATATATAAATCTTTTTATATTTATTATATTATTAATATTGACGCGTGCGAATTTTAAAGAAAATATCGAGCGCTATATCGAATTTTTTTTACGTGTTTGTTTGTTTGCAGTCGAGGCTTTGAAACACAGCCATTGTCCGTTTGTGTCTTTTAACCATTCAGATGTTGTTTGCTCATGTTTTTAATCTGATCTAAATAATTTTGATGGTTATGGCTTACAGCTTATGATTATGAAAACCATAATCATCAAAATTATAACAAATAAAGGCTTGAAATATCTCACTTTGCATGTAATGAGTCTATATAATATATTAGTTTCACCTTTTAAGTTGAATTACTGAAATAAATGAACTTTTGCACCATATTCAAATTTTTCGAGTTTCACCTGTATGTCATTTAATTTAATGCATTGCTTTGTCAGGTGTTTTCTTGTGATGTCACTTCCTGTTTTGCCTCAAGTTTGTGTTTTTCATTGGTATGTTCTTCCAGCAGAGTTACACAGCTGATGCAAATGGCGACGAACATCCTCTGGAAGATAAAAGGTGAGTTTGCTCTTTATTTCTGAACAATATGATCATTATGCCACGAGCACGACACAATCACAGCCAGTCAGAAAGTTTGATATTTTATAGAGCGCAACAGTGATCGCTCAGTTTCTGGAGATGCATGTAAAAAAATATTTTTTAACACAGAGAACAAGTTTTGATATTGGCCTTTCATTTGTTATTTTATAATTAGTTCAGTTTAATTTTAGTATTTAAAAAAAAAATATGCCTATAGTTTTGACTAATTTTAAAGTTTTTGTTATTTTAGTACGTCAAGTTAAATTAAAATTATAAATGTTTTCTGTACAACTGGCAGATATTGTGTTTTTTTATATTTTATTTATTTCAGTAGTAATAATAATAAGTAACAATTTTTTTTTATAGTTTTAGTTGGCTATAATAACCCTGGATTCAAGGTGTTGAAGAAAGTATTATTTTACTATCATTGAGAGTATTATAATCTTTTTATTTTACATATTTTATTTTGTTAATTAAAATTGTGTTCTAATATAACACATTTTTATTGAACAAAATTCAAATTAAAACATACATGTAATTATTTATATATATATATATATATATATATATAACAGTTACATACATTTTGTTGTATTACATAATGTGTAATTACATCTATTACATTGTTTACATATATTTTTGTTAGATTTTGTTGTTAGAATTATTAGTTAATTTTTTTTTTTTTTTTAAAGAAAAATGTCTAAATAGTTGTTCATTTTTATTTCAGTTTTAGTTTTTTATTATAACAAGGTAAACTAAATAAAAATTAGAAATTTAACTAGCAGAAATCTAATACGTTTCTTTGTTTTTATTTTATTTACGTAGTTTTTTTAACACTTTATTTTCAGTCAACTATAATAACCCTGGTTAAAGGCAATGAACTATTCATACAATTATATATACACACACACACACACACACACACACACACACACACACACACACACACACACACACACACACAGAAATAGAAGTAGACTCAAACCAAATACAAAACCTCAGATTTGCATGGAACATGTAGCTTGCTGCTTTATTCTGTCGGTTCGTACACTGACTACAGAAATACTGTTGATTCTGTATGTTTGTAATGCATGTTTAGCTCATTGCAACACTGAATTGTGTAAGGTTGAACTCGTGTGTGTGTGTGTGTGTGTGTGTGTTTGCAGGCCGCTGTCGTCCACAGAGAGCCTGCGGCAGCTTTCCCAGCAGCTCAATGGACTTCTGTCTGACGTGAGTCTGCTTGCTGTAATGTCTGTGTTTGGGTGGATTATGATGTTATTGGGCGGTGTTATTTTCCCTGCCCTGCTTGGTTACATCAGCAGAAAAGTCATTTCTGAAGTATTTAAATCTTATTGAAACAATTTTTATGTAAAAAAAAAACATGCACAGATGAATCATTTGCAATGAGGCCAATTCAACTTTTTAAGATAGTAAATTATCTGTTTTTTTATATTTTGATTTATATATGTATGCATATTTATATTTGATTTGATCTTAACTTTTAGGAACTAAACTCCAATGGTCTCTCTCAAATGAACCAACACTATTTTTTTATTTACGTGCATTGAGCGAGTTACAAAAATAAAAGAATAAACATATCATGATGCATGATAGAAGCTGTTTAAATTCTTATCTATCACTTTTTCAGGATGAATTAATCAAATGATTCAAGACGTCCGATTCATTTGTTTTGTTTTGTGTAAACGTTAATTGGTTCTTTATTTCCATCCTGGGTGAAATGCAGTCATCAACATACATCAACGGGGACAGCGATCCACCGGCGGTCAACGAGAAGGAACTGGAGGTACTCGATATGTTTTGCAATAATTCACCTCTGCTTTTTTATCTTCATCTTAAGACGAGACACGGCAGGCAAAAACATCGTTGTTTTTTTTTCCACTGGTCAATTTTGAGATTTGGGGATGTTTGTCTTCAATAACATGTCTTCTTTCAGACTTGTGGTGGAAAAAAAGTCCAAAATACACATTTAGGTCTTTATTTTACTACACTGTGTCTATTTGCATCTGTAGATTTCTCATAAATTCAACAAAAGTTGGCGTTATAAATCATCATGATCCGCGATCTCTGTCTGCACCGTCATCACACACACTGTTAGTAAGCTATCTCTCCCAATATGGTCATTTCCTTTTTATCAGCAACCAATCGTGAAAGTAAAAGGGCTGAATGCGCAATCTCATTGGCTGATGATAAATCTTTAAAGCCCGTATTCTCAAAATGACTTTTCTCTCATTCTCCAAGTCTGAGATGTCCACTTCAGTCGCACCGATACACACCAAACCTTCCAGTCTTGTGCCTAGTTATATTATGAAGACATTTACTGAGGGATTTGTAAATATATTATTCCTAGCCTGATTTATATAACATTTTATTCCAAAAAACATGTCGAAAATATTTTTTTTAGACTATTGACATTATATTCTGATTTACAGGATAACAAAAGTAGATATCCATAAATCCCTCTGTCATTTTTTTCCATCTAATATGTGAACACATTGAAAAAATAATTTTTAACCTGGCTTTATCCAATACTCAGATTTCGTTTTTTTAAATATATGCAAATGAATGCATATTTAATTAGATATGACCTAATTTGCATATTTAAACATTAAATTACAGAAAACTTGTAATAATTTTTTTTCTCATCTTAATGTAGGTAATCAACTGGGAATGTTTCATGGTGATATCTGCTAGATACAAATTTTACCCTATTCACCTGTAGTGTCTCGCCTTAAACCTTCGCCTTTTTATTTTTAAGTAGATGTGCAGAACTATATTGCTGTACTGTAAGGTAGTTTAGTTTTCTCTAGAGGTTTATAATTAACACACCATACGGTCACTAATCTCGCTCAAGCAGGATAATCTTACTGGAGTTCTTACGATGAAAATAGCTGGAAGTCTGTTGGGGTTTACAGTATTGGCTGATTTAAGAGCGTCAGTCACTTCATATCATTTTCACAATTATATCCCAGATTGATTCCTTCATGGTTTACAGACCAAATCAATAGAACAATAGAAAGTCTCCCTGTAGTCAATTCTTAAAACTCTTCTTTGATCACCAAAATTACATTAAATTAAAGTTTTTCTCTTGAAAAATGCCTTAAAATATCTTGAATGTAACTCGACACCATCGCCTCATTTAGTATACGCGGTTCTATGAATATGCAAATGAGCCCCGCCTCCACTCACTCACTCACTCACTCACTCAGAGATCCACTGGTTGACGATCACACGTTGATCTGATTGGTTACAAGGTAGTGTGTGACGTCAGAAACACCAGCGATTTCACACCGTGTTTTTGAGACTGTCTTTGGTTCACTGCAGTTTTAAACAGAAAATACTCAGCAATGCTGTCCACTTATGAATTTACTAGGGCTGTCCGTTAAACGCGTTATTAACGGCGTTAACGCAAACCCATTTTAATGTCGTCAATTTTTTTATCGCGAGATTAACGCCTAGCAAACTTTGTAGTTTTTTTCACATGCTTTTGCAACAACTAGTAACGTTATTAAAACTACAACACCACAGCGGATCTAGCGAGACCAGAAATAAAACAACACCACGCCAGTGCTAAACGTTTGGTAAACATTTTTGGTAAAAATAAAGGAATTTCTCTCCTCTCTGCTGTGCACTACTGCAGTCTTTAATTGCTGTCATTAGTTGTGTGTGTCTCAGATTGTGTGTTATTGCAGTGCTGGCATTTAATCCGCCGCTCACATGATCTCCTGCTACACACTGAACAAACATCCTGCTTCAGCTTCACAAACACGGGCTCGACAGAAACAGCTTATTAGTTTCAGTCTTACTCCCTTCTGCTCACCAAGGCTGCATATATTTGATCAAAAATTTAAAATAATTTTGCAGTGTAAAAAATCTATTTTCTATGTGAATATACAGTAAAGTGTTATGAACTTTCAGCATCATTACTCCAGTCTTCAGTGTCACATGACCCTTCAGAAATCAGTATAATATGATGATCTGATGCTCAAGACACATTTATGATTATTATCAATGTTGATTTATGAGTACCTTTTTCTGGATGAACAAATTTCTACTTTAAAGCTCACTTATGTGTAAAATGTTAAATGTCGCCCTACCTGTTTATCCACATTCTCTCTCTCTCTCTCTCTCTCTCTCTCTCTCTCTCTCTCTCTCTCTCTCTCTCTCTCTCTCTCTCTCTCTCTCTCTCTCTCTCTCTCTCTCTCTCTCTCTCTCTCTCTCTCTCTCTCTCTCTCTCTCTCTCTCTCTCTCTCTCTCTCTCTCTCTCTCTCTCTCTCTCTCTCTCTCTCTCTCAAAAATTGGTAATATTTTGATAAAGAATGTTTTTTAGATGTTAAAATGAAATTTTTATGGTGTAATAAATTGCTTTAAAAAGTCAAAAGTCTCTCTCTCTCTCTCTCTCTCTCTCTCTCTCTCTCTCTCTCTCTCGTCAGGCTCGCAACCAAGAGCTGGCCGCTGCTCTGGACTCCAGCGCGCTAACAAACACCCAGCTCACGTCCAAACTCGAGACACTGGTAAGAGTTTGTGCATGACGTCCAGAGGTCATGCTATATTGTGAATATACTTTGTTTATATTGAAACATAGTCTTGAGTGCCGTATTGCTTTAATTAAAAGGTTGCTAGTAATACACACATCTATATTTCTTATTTTTCTTCTGTTTCACTCTTATTTTATTTTTATTGGATTGGGTCGGTTGGGTTATATTAATTAACATTACTACATTTTAAGGGAATAAGATACATTTTGAATCCATATTGTCTTTAGTGCTGTTTAATATTTACTAATTATGTTTTTTTTTTTAAGTTAAATGTTGACCGTGTTTGTTCTGTGTCTTCAGACGAAGCAGTCTCAGGAGCTTTCTGATCAACTGCAGAAGGTAAGCGCAGCCAGCAGTGTTATTATATTATTATTGTTAGAATTTATTAGGATTAACCCCTTGAGATGTTGTCCTTACATACCATGTAACACAATTACAACAACAAAAAACATTACAAGATTACAATTAACAGTACATCAACAAACAAGCAAACAACAAAACACAAACTAATAAATAAATAAAAATAATATATACATAAAATAAATACATCAACATCAATCACAAATATAGATTGCTCATTCATCATTTGTTAATGTGTGGCTTCTCCTATTGTGCGTCATGTCTTCTCAGGAGCGGAAAGAGTTTGAGCAGAAGTTCAGTAAGGAGCAGGGAGCGATGCGTGAACAGCTACAGGTGAACAGATATTATACAGTACTGTAGTCATGTCTGATTCTGTGTGATCGCATCACACATATATTTACATGAAAAACATCAGAAGTTAAGCGTTTTAAAGGGATAGTTCACCCAAAAACTTTTTTTGTCATCATTTACTCAGCCTCAAGTTTTTCCAAACCTGTATGAGTGTCTATTTTCTATTGAACACAAAAGAAGATATTATAACAAATGTTGGTAACCAGACAGTTGACGGTAGCCATTGACTTCCATAGTTGGAAAAAAATACTGTCAACTGTAAGTGATTTTTGAGTGAACTATCCCTTTAATTCAGCTGGCTGTTAGTGGGTACTGGTACTGCAGAACGACAGATATTGTCACTTTAAATGATCAAATTAATCTTTGCCGGGATTAATTTTGACAGCCGCCAAAATATTTTCAATGCAGGAAAAGCCCAGTTAAAGGTTCACTTTCAACTTTTAGTTCACTTTCAAAAAAGAATTTGCTCATAATTGACTCACCCCCATGTTATCCAATATGTCCATGTCTTTCTTTCTTCAGTGGAAAAGAAATGAAGGTTTTTGAGGAAAACATTCCAGGATTTTTCTCCATATAATGGACTTCAATGGCAACCAACAGTTTGAAGGTTTGCAGCTTCAAAGGCTCGACACGATCCCAGTCGAGAAATAAGAGTCTTATCTAGCGAAACCATCTGTCATTTTCTAAAACATAAAAAAAAATGATGTACTTTTTAATAGGGGTGCATGATATTGACAAAATGTGATATTGCGATATCGTTAATGAATATTGCGATCTCGATATTAATTTCGATATTTCAATTCTGATCGCTCAAACCACTTCTGGAGGTCTGGGCCGCATTCCAGACGAAACTGGACAAGTGTAAATGCATCTGGTTGTTGAAACCACATGTAAATTTTACTCCAAACAAAAATGCTAAAAATGTAACGTGTGAGAGCGTGTTATCGGCTATATGTCATGTTATAGCCAGATATGACGGCGCTACTGCAGCACGCATCACCGAAGCTGAGCATCGATTCATCAAGCCAACGTGCAAACTATCGCAAATCAAAGTGAAAGTAAGTCGCGGACGCTTAACACACAATCATCTTCATTAAAAGTAAAGAAATGAAATGATCGTACCAGAGCTGTTGCCGCTCTCTCTTATTGCGGTCTTTGATTTCGAAATTTTAGCTGACGATCAATAAAATGCAGCTCATAACTGTTGCTTTCGGTGACGTGCACTCCATTAAATCTGCATATAGCGCGGGAACTGAAGATCGGATTTATATCCGTTTTGCAAAAATACATTTATGTGAGCAGGTGTACATGGAATCGTTTTGATAAATCAGAGAGCTATCCGATCTGAGAAACCACATGAAGCGGCCTGATGTTTATACTTATGCGCTGGTGTGTGCGTCGAGCCGGCAAGTGTGTGTGTGGGGACTGTGTGGTAGAGCGAGGGAGAAGTGAGAGAGTGAGAGCGATTAGCTTTGGAACGAGTAGCGACTAGAGTCATATTGAGAGAAACAAAGTGTCTTCTTTCTGACCACTGTGGGAAATCTGTAGCATGAAAAGTTAACCCTCTCCTTGATTGCATGTTGTTTATGGCGAAGGAGAACCAGGAAAAGCTACGTGTATTTTTCGAGAGGTGCATGTCGAACGCATAATAAAATAAAATTATCGCGAGACTTTCGATATAATATCGGGCAACGTGATATCGCGATAACGATATTGATTCGATATATTGTGCACCCCTACTTTTTAACCACTAATGCCCGTCTTGTACCATCTCTGACGCATTACGTCATCACGTGGGAAGTACCGACCCAGTGTTTACAACTATGATGTATGTATGTTGAATGACACACATTTATATGTATTTGTGTCAGTTTATTGTTTAAAATGGTCATTATTGATACGTGTATTTTGTGTATGTGTATTGATACGTGTATCATTATTGGTACGTGTATAAGTCTTTGCCCGTTCGCTTTGTAAACACGTCTTGTGTGATCTTTCCAACGTGATGACGTAATAGCATCTCAGAGATGGTACAAGAATAGTATATACATTTTTTTATTTATTTTTTAGAAAATGACCGATCGTTTCTCTAGATAAGACTCTAATTCCTCGACTGGGATCGTGTCGAGACTTTGAAGCTGCATTGAAACTCACATTTGAACCTTCAAACCGTTGGTTGCCATTGAAGTCACTATATGGAGAACAATCCTGGAATGTTTTCCTCAAAAACCTTCATTTCTTTTCCACTGAAGAAAGAAAGACATGGACATCTTGGATGACATGGGGGAGAGTAAATTATGAGCAAATTATTTTTTGAAAGTGAACTAATCCTTTAATGTCAGCGCTGTTATACAGACGTGAAGTTGTGTGTGTGTTTAATGATGCATGTCCTCATTCAGGTTCACATTCAGACCATCGGCATCCTGGTGTCTGAGAAATCAGAGCTACAGACGGCCCTGTCTTACACACAGCAGGCAGCGCGACAGAAGTCAGGTGAGTGAGAGTGTGTTTGTGTGCGAATAACACACTGTCAGATTAATTCTCTCAAAATATGATCTGGGAAAAAGTATAACTGCACACTCACTTAAGGTTATTTTTAACAATCCTAAACTTTTAAACGAGTGTGCAGTTATGCTTTTTTCAAAAAGTGTTTTTCACTAACGTGCACCTCCAAAATGTGTGCGTGTGCTTCAATACTTTTTTCAAAAGACCATGTCCTGATCATATTTCAAGTGTAAAGTATTAACACTTTCTTACTTCACAAAAAGATTTAGAAAAAAATCCCCCCACAACATATTACTACACTAGTCAAAAATGACTGGCCTACAAAAAAAACTTTATTGGAAAATATTGGATTCAATCTTTAGTCAACTTGATTTCTTTCAATTAGCACAGGTTTTGTGTTTCTTTTAAGAACTGATTAATCATAAGTCTCATTGACCTCGGTGTTTTTAAGGTGAATAAGCTTGAACACTGAGATCAGTGATATTAGGCCTAAAATTTACTTTTTTTTTCTTAATGCAATATGTAATTTATTACTGTATTTCTTTTGATGTATGACCTGCACATATTCTTGCGAGATCCACCTTTTTTTACACTTACCTGTCCACATGTGTGTGTGTGTTTGTGTGCAGGCGAGGCAGAAGATCTGAGCTCGCGGCTACAGGCCAGTAAACACCGAGTGTCTGAGTTAGAGAGAACATTATCTACAGTCTCGACACAACAGAAGCAGTTTGAGAAGGTAGCAGATCCTCTATTCATCTTCATTATCAGATATGTTTAACGTAAAAGACACGGTTAAGTTAAAAAAAAAACTTGTTTTCACAGCATAATAAAGAGCTTGAAAAGGAGAGAGACAGTCTACGATTGGAAATCCTGAGGTTTAAGTAAGTTTTTACCCCTCAATAGGGGTGTAACGATTCACAAAACTCACGGTTCGGTTCGATACGACACAGTAGTGTCACGGTTCGGTACGTTTTCGATACAGTAAAAAGAAAGAAATGGCAGAGAAATTTCCTTGATTTTTAATTTATAAAAAAAAAGGGGGAGTTTTCCTACATCTTGAAACTTTTAGTTTTATAAATGCGGGTAATCTTTGAAGGATGAACAAATAATGTTTTGGTCATCACATTAAAAATAACATTATATGCTAATATTTGAGTTTTGAAGTGCTGGAAAAAGATGTGTGAAGTACTTGAAAGCATTTCACTATTCCTGCCACACTTCCATGGTTACAGTGAGTGTTACTACAGTAAATCCATGGGGAATGTTGCTGATCTGTGGACTTAAAGCCTATAACTAGTTCATTCACGGCATAATGTTTTTCCTGGCTTCCACGTCAGCGCTGTTTGATCTAATAGAGATCTACAGTTAATAACGGAGAAATGTGAATGCTTAGATCTCGCAGCGATGTTATTACTTCAGTGGCGAATTCAAATGCTTTCTTTACTGGATCTCTTAGCGCTGTGTAGTAACAGTGTCGCTTGATCAAGATCGGCTCGCGCTGCACTGACATTGGTCCGACTCCGAACTGATAAACGGTCCGTGAAGCACGAAATAATGAGTAGCGCAGTTTCGTTCCGCTTGCTGGTGTCAGCGTGACTGCTAACAAAATTTTGGTCTCACTGAATCGTTCGGTTTGTTATGCGTACCGAACCGAAAGCCTCGTACCGAACAGTTCAATACGAATACGTGTATCGTTACTAGGGGTGTCACGATCCAAATCCTCGATTCGATTAAATTTTCGATTCTAAGGTCATGGTTCGGTTCGATTTTTACATTTATTTATTTTAAAGCACAGGTTGCTATGCCATTTTTAGACCAGACTTGCATAATATCTGACCTTTGTTTGCAATGTACCACACTACATTGTCAAATTTAAAACATTTATTAAGAACATAATGTAACAATAACTTATATCTTCAGTCAATTGGAAACTTAAGCAAAGTAACCTGCCATCTAGTTTCTTCACAGAAGATGACATTCAAGTTCACAACAAAACAAACAGTTTAACAGATAAATATATGCAGTGCCACGTCTTTAAAATTCGAACACATCATTCTCTATGAGTACACGCGGCGCCCAGCAGCAACGGCTCAACGCAGCAACAAAACGTACTCGCGCGGCACAAGCCATTGAAATTAATGGGTTTCATAGCGCATTCCGTGTCCTGTGTGAAAGTCCCTTGACCCGCAGCACTTCAACACGCGTGTTTTTTTCCGCTTGACAAGCTGACCGAAAGTGACATGGGGCATCGATTCCATTTTTTAATTAGAAGTTCAAGATTGTGACTTAATTTCGGTCGATTTTGATTTAAAAGCAAAAATCGTGACACCCTTAATCGTTACACCCCTACTCATTTAGCAGCAGATGTTATATGAATGAATGAGTATGTGATTAGATTAGATCCAGCATTATTGGCATTGTGCAGAGTATAGTACAAAGCCAATGAGAAACAGAAGCGTCTAACCAGAAGTGCAAAGAGCAATAAGAATAAATATCTTTGTAAAAAAAAATTTGAATTCAAGTGCATTTAAGATCCAGACCAGTCAGTGCAAATAATCAGAAAATGTTGTGCCTGCGAAGGAGGTAGAAATGGAAGATTATTGCCACAGTGCACATAGACACAGGCGCACTGTTTAGTATTCAAGTATAACAGAAGTAGTACAGATATCATGTAAACCTGGTTCTGAAAATTAGATGTTATATGAATATATTCTGTGTGCCTGTCAGTAATTTGAGCGAGGAGTCCCGGCAGCAGAGCTCAGAACTGTCTGAGCAGCTCAAGCTGAGAGTAAATGAGAACAATGGCTTGAAACTGGAGGTTGACGAGCTTCGCAAGCGGCTGGAGATGGCCGACGACATGCTGCAGCAGGTGAGAAAACACCACACACACTTCGGGACAGATTTACTAAACCGGGCATGTGAGACTGCAATCCCAGAACAGTCAAGTTCTGCAGATACTTGTTATAAAATAAACATTTTGATTCGCTTATCGATTACTTTGTGCGCATTTTTTAAACTAGTCAAGTGCAATCTATTGCTTTAGAAAATTTATTTATTGCTAGATAGATTGGTTATTTGTTCCTGTTTTATTACTGACTGTTTACTTGTCTTTAATAGTGTTTTAAATTGGCTTTTTGTTAAAACCATAGGCAAAAGTTTCTCAGGTCAAGGGTACGTTTACACGACAAAGCTGTTCTAAAATGGAAACGTTTTTTTCTTCGTGATTTTGAAAAGTTTCGTGTACTGACGACAACATTGTCAAAACGATTCCCATTCACGCAGATCTGCGATAACGGTATTCTGCTGTCAGGCCAGTAGTTAGGGATGTCACCGTTTTCACAAATTCGTGTTTTTGTAGTTTACACAGAGACGATAGCTATCGTTTTCAAAAACTTGCGTTTTGAAACCCGCTTTCAAAAGTTGGTGTTTTCAGGACCCGGAAATGCTGTCGTGTAAATGAACGGCCAAAATGAATAAAAAGTTTTCCTTTTTTAGTGGTCTATCGGCTGCTGCTTTTTGTTTATGGTATTCAGCTGAAACTAAATGTTTTGCAAAAAGACCGAATAAATATGTTTGATATCTAAATCTTTGACTTTTTTACCTCATTGTAATTGAAACTGGGAATCGATAAGAATTGGAATTGCTAAAATTCAAACGGTACCCAACCCTAATGGGTTAAGACATGCTTTCTTTGGGCAAATACCAGTAAATTGACTATCGCAAACCTTAATACTCCCATAAATGTTACGTCTGAAAGGAAAACCTATGCATATGCAAAAAGATCAGCCACAAAAATAACCATGAAAATAACATAACATAATGGTTACAAAAATAACCATGCCTTTTCATCGCTAATTTTTCACTGCGTGTCCTTAGTAGATCCTCACAGTTATTGTAGTTTTTTAATGCAAAAAGAGGGTTTGCATGTAAAAATTAATGGAAATCGGCTGTTGGAAAATCTAGCCCTTACTCTACGCATGATGTAACAACATCTCATGGAGTAATTCCTGTCTGTTAACATCAATCCTCCAGTTCTCCAGTCAGTCGGGTCCTCCATCCGAACACCAGCAGGTTCAGCTCATCCTGGAAGATAAGCACCAGTTAGAGGCTCACGCGGCTCAGGTGTGTGAAGGGCTTGTCATTTGGGAATGGCTTGTGTCCGTATTTTTCCTCTGTGATTCTGAATTCCCTGCGCTTGGTTTATGTGTGTGTGTGTGCAGCTGATGGAGTCCGTCGCTCAACTTCAGGTGGAGAGAGATCAGTACGCTGCACAGATTCAGGAGGAGGGGCGAGTGTGGAAAGACAAAACAGAACAGCTCCTGTCTCAGGTAAACACATTGTGTGTGTGTGTGTGTGTGTGTGTGTGTGTGTGTGTGTGTGTGTGTGTGTGTGTGTGTGTGTGTGTGTGTGTGTGTGTGTGTGTGTGTGTGTGTGTGTGTGTGTGTGTGTGTGAAGCAAAACAGGAAGTGACAACATAAGAAAATGCATTAAATTAAATGACATGCAGACAGGTGAAACTCGTAAAATTCGAATATGGTGCAAAAGTTCATTTATTTCAGTAATTCAACTTAAAAGCTGAAACTAATATATTATATAGACTCATTACATGCAAAGTGAGATATTTCAAGCCTTTATTTGTTATAATTTAGATGATTATGGCTTACAGCTTATGAAACCCCCCAAATTCAAAATTAGAATATTGTGAAAAGGTTTTCATAAGCTGCAATCCATAATCATCAAAATTATAACAAATAAAGGCTTGAAATATCTCACTTTGCGTGTAATAAGTCTATGACACGCGTTTCGTTCCCAAATGCACTTTATAAACGGCATGATAGTAAAGTTCAGTCTGAAACACACATATGTTAATTTCATTAAATTGCAGACTTTGTGATTGGTCACGATTTTAATGTGTCATTCAACCCTAACACACACACACACGTTCATACCCTCCCAGAGTGTGTTAATTAAGGATGCAGCGATATGAGAATTTTTGCCTATACCGATAACCAATAATTCTTTATATTTGAAAGTCAATATCCGATAAATTGGCCGATAAATCAAATTTTTATTATAATTTGAGAAGCTGATTACAAAAAGTCTCACCATTAAAATGTTCCAAGCACCATATTATATTGATGTACCATCATGTTGAACAGTGCGCATCTGAAGTGTCTCAGCTGAAGGAAATAATACATTATTTATCTGCTTTTATATATCAGCCTTCTTATTGGGCCGACAACATTAAAAAAAAACGTATATCGGCCGATACCGATATGGTGGCCGATATATTGTGCATCCCTAATATTGATGTATTGTGTGTGTGTGTATGTGTGTGTGTGTGTGTAGGTGCGTCTGATGTCTGAGGAGAGGGACAACACTGCTTTTCAGATCCACGAGCTGCAGGAGAAGATCACAGAACTGGAGAACGCTGCAGGTACAAGACATGAGATCCACACTCTTTACGCCCTATTCACATTCAGCACAATACTAAATGTATTATTAAGAACCGAACTACAAGTGTGAACACATCCTAAATTACTTACTTTTCCCCCTCAGTTGCCAAAAAACTAAACAAATGCCCAAACTACATAGATACCAGTTCTAGCCTTACTCTCTTCAGATAGGAACATGATTTGTCGTGTGTCCACAGCTGTGGTGAGCAGAGAGCAGGAGCTGCAGGCCGTGTCGCAGGTCTCAGGCCCTTCAGAAAGTGAACTGGCCCTTCAGGAAACCATCAGCAGCCTTCAGCAGGAGAGAGACGCGCTCAGTCTACAGTACCAAGCACAGGTGACCTGCGTTAAACATGTGATGCAGGCTTTGTGTCATGCAGATACTGCGTTTGTCTTACAAAGTTCACGGTTCGCTACTCATATTTATGTGAAAATACTTTCTTATTGCAGTATATTTAGATTAATACATTTCTTAAATTACCCTTTTGATCCATCATTCTTCACAATAGCTGTTTTCATCCACTGGTTTTTATGCACATTTTGGGATATTGAAAAAAAAAAAAAAAGAAGCTAAATGGAAATGCTAAAATTCAACCCAAAAAAATTATGTGCATAAAAAACATGCGCTTAAATTGAGGTGGATATATTGTTCATGCGTATAGACTACAATGGAAACACATTTACTGAGAATATCCATTTATGCTCAAACTCGCCAACAGAGATTGTGATATTTTGTTCTCTTGAACACATGGGATGGACGCGCTGCTTTATTTGCAAATGTTTTGTCATATTCCAATTTTGCGCATAAGTTCAATTCGCAACTTTGGATGAAAACATAACTATTGATATTCATATATATCGTGACATCATTCAGTCCTAGCAGACACTCCTTTATATACAGTAAGTGTTTAGACACTCCTTACATAAACGTTTTCCTGATAGTAATAATTGATACATTGTAGATAAAACTTGGCTTGAGTCACTATTCTTTGTGCATTCTTAAAAACCTAAAAAATAATAGTAATAATCGAGATATAGCTATGAAATCAAAGGCACACGTGAGCAGCTCGTTATCCGGTGTTTTCAGAGTCACACAATATGCGTGTTTTATTCTATTTACACATGATTTGCATATGTTGTCTCTTTTGTGCTGTAGGTGCGGGACAACGAGCAGCTGAGCCGACTGGTGCAGGAACAGGAGGTGAGGCTGGAGGAACTGGAGAGGCAGGCCGAACGGGCCGCTGAAGACGCTCAGGATCGACTCCGTATTCTGGAGGACGTCCAGAGCGATAAAGCCACCATCAGCAGAGCCCTGGCTCAGAACCGAGACCTCAAAGACCAGCTGGCCGAGTTTCAGAACGGTTTTGTCAAGCTGGTGAGTAGGGATGGGCGATAGGTCTGGGCAAAAAAAATTTGATTTTTTAATTAATCTTTTTTATTTTTTTATGTGGTCGATTCAAAATCAATTCTCAAAGGCCACGAATCGATTTTTTTCCATATTTATTTATCTATCTATCACCCAAGAGTCAATATTAGTTTTCCTACACTGTTCAGTTTGTTTATCTTGAATATAAAATAACCTGATCCTGTTTGATCAAGGCATGCGACTGTTCAGCATAAATTTTTCATCTTGCATCAAAATCCTGTCTATTCATATTATGGATTTGAAATATAGAGTTGGGTTCTGTTTTAATGTACCCAAGTGTACACTTGTAAACCTATGTTTACTGTTCTTTTTCCCCTGACCTTTCTCCTCCTCCAGACCAATGAGAACATGGAGCTGACGAGCGCTCTGCAGTCCGAGCACCACATCAAGAAGGAGATCGCTCGTAAGATGGGTCAGCTACAGGAAGATCTGCACAATGCCAAAGAACAGGTTTGTGTCCATTTACAGGCTAATCATTAAATGTACCCTATGATACATTGTAGATAAAACTTGTCTTGAGTCACTATTTTTTGTGCATTCTTTAAAAAATAATAATAATATTCGCGATATAGCTATCAAATCAAAGGCACACGTGAGTATTTTACTCGATTTATAGAGTGATTGCGTCATTTAATTTTATATTCTAAACGGAATTTTATATTAGCTTTGTAACTTGTAGTGTAAAAATTAAAGTATTATTATAATATTATCTTTTATTCATTTTTTTTTAAAAGTACAATTATAATTTCCAGCAGGAATATATTTCTTTATAATTAGGTTTAAAACAGCATAATAATTAGTAGTAATATTATTATTGTTGTTGTTATTATTATTATTATTATTATTCAATTGGATAGGGTTCCTAAAACATTAGTGTGAAAGTACTGTGGATTGAGACGCTATAAAGGAGTCTTAGTCACTTTAAAGTCCAGCTACAAAGTCAAAATAAAATGCGCAATAGAAAGATATTAAAGATTTTATCTGTTTTATCAGTAAAATGACCATTAACTGACATCAGAGAACCGTGAACATGCGAATGTGTTGTTAAATTATTGAAATAATAAAGTCCCCCTGTAGTCAATCATTAAAACTCATCTTTGATCAACAAAATTAAATATAAAAAAAAAAATCCTTGGAAAAGCTTTTAACTCGTGCGTTAAAATATCTTGAATGTAACTCGACACCCTGGCCTCATTTAGTATACGCGGTTCTATGAATATGCAAATGAGCCCCGCCTCCTCACTCACTCACTCACTCACTCAGATCCACTGGTTGACGACGTTGATCTGATTGGTTACAAGCTAGTTTGTGACGTCAGAAACACCAGCGATTTCAAACCGTGTTTTTGAGACTGTCTTTGGTTCACTGCAGTTTTAAGCAGAAAATACTCAGCAATGCTGTCCACTTATGAACTTATACATGCTTTGTAACATAAACAACAACATAAACCGACATAAACAACATTAAAAGCTGGATTTTCACCACTTCTCAGGGGGAAGATACTTTATGGTTAAAGGAACTGCTGCCTTAGAGTGATGCGTATTTGCACGCATCTCTAGTCATGTTTCCCTCCGTAACCGGATTATTGGTTCCTCTCATCAGCTGCTGGAGAAGGCGGGCGAGGTGGCGTCGGTGCAGGAGCAGCGGGATCAGTACCTGAGCCATCTCCAGCAGTACACGAGCGGATACCAGGCGCTGGTGGCGGAGCGAGAGCATCTGCACAAGCAGTTCCTGCAGCAGGCGCAGCTGATGGACCGACTGCAGCACGACGAGGTGCAGGGCAAAGTGCAGCTGGAGCAGAGTCACGTGCAGCTGCAGGAGGCTCAGGTGAACCATGCTTTCTCTTCAACTCTCACTGTACTAGCATCCACACAAGCAACAGTGGCATTTTGCATGAGCAGGACCCAGAAACATTCCCCCATTGCATTAATATACATTATATTCAACATTATATATAGTAGTTTAATGCAGTACTGTCACTAAAACTCATTGTTACTATCCATGATGCATATTGTTGCATTTTTGTATTGCGATATATTGTGACACGATATATTGTTACTAGGATGGGCATTTTTCCAAAATATTGCATTCGAATATTCGGGCTCATAAAAATCGAATATTCGTTTATTTAACATTCGTTAAATGACCTTTAACGAAAAAGACGTTATTTTTTTTTAAGATTTTTTTTTTATTTTTATTTTTTTTACCATTTCTGAACAAGCTTACGATTAGGCAATATACACAACAAGCTTACAATATTATGTTAAAGTTTTCTTTTAGTTGAAAACATTAAAAAGTTAGCCTGTGTGTAAACAAAAAAATATAAAGAACAAAAGGATTTAAACTCAAGCAGCGCGAATGGAAAAAAAACGCCTAATAAAGCAGACTGCGAACGTACACATACACTCATCCATATCTAATGTTAAAAAAAATGTGTAATAATCCCTCCTGCTTTACTGGTCCCCGCAGGAGAAACTAAACCAGCTGGCCAGAGACAATGAGGATCTGAAGACTGAAGTGCAGGAGCTCCTGAACGGGTCTGTCACGAACACGTCACACAGAGACGAGGGTGAGTCCCAGCGTTCACTGAAACACATGTTCTGTCACAGTGGCTTTACTGACGATTACCCCGCTGATGTTTGAAGGTGATGGGCTGGAAAGTCACTCGCTCCCAGAGAGCTTCCAGAAATCTCAGATTGTCATTCCAGAAGAGTTTGAGAGCAGAGAAGACATGGTGAGTTTATTCACATATGCAGCAATGGGCTTTATGCACTACTTCCTGAACTTTAGCCAGCTCCTTTGTTTCCTGTCTGCCATTATTGGACAAACTGATTAATCCAGGTGTGTCTGACCAACAACAATAATCAGGCACACCTGGATTAATCAGTTTGTCCAAAAATGGCAGACAGGAAACAAAGGAGCTGGCTAAAGTTCAGGAAGTAGTGCAGCTGTGCATAAAGTCCATTGAATAGACTTCTGTGACATTGGATGTGAAGATTTACAGTCAAAATGGACCATTCATCATTTAATTATTATTTTTTTGATTCCTGGTCTTTTTGGGAAAAAATAATTTGACTTTTCTCATCTGTTGATACCGTCAAAGCGGGAGATAATTATATATTATATGATATTGTTTTATATTATAGAAGCTTGAGCATTTTAAACTGCAGAATTTAAGAATTAAGTATAAAAATAATTTAATATTAGCTTTTTAACTTGCAGCGTAAGAATAAAAGTTATATTATAATTATCTTAAATAAATAAATAAAAATCTTACATTTTTTTGCAGTGTAACTTGCAGTGTAAGAATAAAAGTATTATTATAATTATCTTAAATAAAGAAATAATTTTTTTTTTTATCATATTAAATTAAAATTATAGTTAATTATTAAATTCTGCAGCATTTAAAACTGCAGAATTTAATAATTAAGTATAATTTTAATGTAATATTATAAAAATAAATTGATATTAGCTTTTTAACTTGCAGTGTAAGAATAAAAGTATTATTATAATTATCTTAATTAAATACAGTCATGGTCAGAATTAATGGCACCCCTGGTAAATATGATCAAAACTGGCTGTAAAAAATAAATCTGCATTGTTTATCCTTTTGATCTTTCATTCAAAAAATTGCCAAAATTCTAACCTTTCATTGAAGCAAGAGAATTGAAAGTGGGGCTAAATCACATTATGAAATAAATGTTTTTCTCCAAAACACGTTGGCCACAATTATTGGCACCCTTTTATTAAATACTTTTTGCAACCTCCTTTTGCCAAGATAACAGCTCTGAGTTTTCTCCTATAATGCCGGATGAGTTTGGAGAACACCTGACAAGAGATCAGAGACCATTCCTCCACACAGAATCTCTCCAGATCCTGCAGATTCCCAGATCCATGTTGGTGCTTCTTCTCTTCAGTTCAGCCCACTCATCTTCTATAGGGTTCAGGCCAGGGACTGGGATGGCCACTGCAGATCTTGGTTTTGTGCTCAGTGACCCATTTTTGTTTTGATTTTGATATTTGTTTTTGGATCACTGTCCTGTTGGAAGATCCAAACATGGCCCGTTATAAGATTTCTAGCCCCGGCTGTTAGGTTTCGATTTTTTATCTGTTGGTATTTGATCCAATCCATGATGCCATGTATCTGAACAAGATGTCCACGACCTCTGGCAGAAAATTAGGCCCACAGCAGTAAAGATACAGCAGAAAAAGCTATTTTTTTGTTTCCTCTGACCATAGAACCCGTCCCGTTTGAAGTGCCAGTCGTGTCAGGTACTTTTCAAACGTTCTATGGTCAGATGAAACAAAAAAATAGCTTTTTTGGCAGCAAACACTTAAGATGGGTTTGGTGCACACAGGGATAAAAAAGTACCCCATGTGTAAAATGAAATACTCTGCTGTATCTTTACTGCTGTGGGCCTAATTTTCTGCCAGAGGTCCTGGACATCTTGTTCAGATACATGGCATCATGGATTGGATCAAATACCAACAGATAAAAAATCGAAACCTAACAGCCGGGGCTAGAAATCTTATAACGGGCCATGTTTGGATCTTCCAACAGGACAGTGATCCAAAAACAAATATCAAAATCAAAACAAAAATGGGTCACTGAGCACAAAACCAAGATCTGCAGTGGCCATCCCAGTCCCTGGCCTGAACCCTATAGAAGATGAGTGGGCTGAACTGAAGAGAAGAAGCACCAACATGGATCTGGGAATCTGCAGGATCTGGAGAGATTCTGTGTGGAGGAATGGTCTCTGATCTCTTGTCAGGTGTTCTCCAAACTCATCCGGCATTATAGGAGAAAACTCAGAGCTGTTATCTTGGCAAAAGGAGGTTGCAAAAAGTATTTAATAAAAGGGTGCCAATAATTGTGGCCAACGTGTTTTGGAGAAAAACATTTATTTCATAATGTGATTTAGCCCCACTTTCAATTCTCTTGCTTCAATGAAAGGTTTGAATTTTGGCAATTTTTTGAATGAAAGATCAAAAGGATAAACAATGCAGATTTATTTTTTACAGCCAGTTTTGATCGTATTTACCAGGGGTGCCAACAATTTTGGCCATGACTGTAAAACATTCTTCAAGTACAATTATACTTTTCAGCAGTAATATATTTCTCTTTTATTTTATTATTAGGGTTCAAATATATTATTATATTATATTATATTATATTATAGAAGCTTGAGGATTTGAAATGTTAAAAGCATGAGTGTTTGAAAGTGCAGAATTTAAGACTTAAATATACATTTAATTTAATATTATAAATGGAATTTAATATTAGCTTTGCAACCTGTAGTGTAAAAATAAAAATATTATTTTAAAGTACAAGTAATTTACAGCAGTAATATATTTCTGTTTTATTTTATAATTAGGGTTATATATTGTATTGTATTAATGTATATTCATTGATAATAATACTATTAATAGGAATATTATTTTAAAATATAAAAAAAAGCTTACTTTTCATGATCCAATCACATCCAGAAGCATAAATGTTCTCCTCATTAAATATTAATTTTCTTTCCCTCTGATTATTTCAGGAGGAGTTTATTCATTCTGCCCTGTCCCGTCTGGAGGATGAGAGAGATGAGATGAGCCGCCGGTTTGAGGAGGAGCGGAGGCTTCATCACGCCGCCCGGCAACAGATGACAGCCATGAGCCACGAGCAGCATCTTCATCATCATCATCATCATAATGAGAGCGCATGTGAAGAGACAGGTGCGGCTCCAGAGCAAACACTCACTGACATCCCTCAGGCGTCTACACACCTTTGTTCACACGTTTGGTCTGTCAAATTAAAATTCAAAAATAAAAATCCAAATTTAAATGCAAATGCAAAAACTGTCCGTTCTAACTTTAGGTGTGTGTCAGGCGGCCTCATCAGTGGCGCACGAGATGTGATGATGTGGTGATCATGGTTTCGCTTTAATGTTTGCCTTAATAGTTGAATCCACTAGATTGTTCATTCGAAACATTGCAGAAATAGAGAACACAATTTCTGCGCTGCTTTTCCATTGTTTTCCATGTGAACATGCGCTAGACGGACACGTATGACCGATACACTCGCGTCTCGCACTAGAAAGCCACATGTTTAGAAAGTTGTGTAAAGTTAAAAGAAGTTTAAAAGTTGACTCTTCTTCTTCTTTTTTTAAATGCAAAAAGTACTGTGTGATCGACACTACGGCTCTTTGAATTAAAGTATGCATAAATACATGACACTGTTTTATTCACAATTGTTTATGCAATTTACAAAATTATGTTTCATTTATAAACATAATGCACTTTTCTTTTCTTTTTACCAACAATCATGTTATTTATGTAATTTCTTTTAATACACTATTTAATGCGGTGCATTGATATTTTATATGTAAAATAAAAATATTATATTGATAATAATGGCCTCGGGAGACAAGCCAAAATCTTTTTTCACATTACTGAAATTATGCCTTTTAAATTTGAATATCATTTGAATATTAGTACAAAAATACAGTAAAAATGTAAAATATTATTACAATTTAGAATAAGTGTTCTCTATGTGAATATATAGTAAAGTGTAATTTATTCCTGTGATCAAAGCTGAATTTTCAGCATCATTACTCCAGTCTTCAGTGTCACATGATCCTTCAGAAATCAGTATAATATGATGATCTGATGCTCAAGACACATTTATCATTATAATAAATATTGAATACAGTTGTGCTGCTTCAGATTTTTCTAGAATTTTACTATTTAACGACTTTACTACTACTTTTGCCCTGTCTTTGCTGCACTGCTGATTGTGTGTCTGTGTGTGTGTTCGTGTGTGTGTAGGAGGCTCTGACGGGGTTCCAGTGGAGGTGCACGAGGCTCTGCGTTTTGCCATGGACAAACTCCAGGAGCGTTTCACCAAACTCATGCAGGAGAAGGTGGACCTGAGGGAGCGACTGGAGGAGCTGGAGCACCGCTGCATTCAGCTGTCAGGAGAAACAGACACCATCGGTGAGACGCGGCTGCACACACACACACACACACACACACACGTCAGCGGATCTGTATCATTGTGTGTCAAAATACATAAAAGTGCAGAATGTCTGCTTGA
Source organism: Phoxinus phoxinus (assembly GCF_949152265.1). NCBI lineage: Eukaryota > Metazoa > Chordata > Actinopteri > Cypriniformes > Leuciscidae > Phoxinus > Phoxinus phoxinus. The sequence continues at coordinate 1,854,115 of NC_136878.1, read as the reverse complement.
AAAATTCATTATTTTTCATTTATAGTACGTGGCTGTTAAATGCTTGATTCTGATTGGTTGATGAACATTCGAGGTGTGCAATTATTTTCAGGGAAGCGCATGGATAAAATAGTTCCAGCAGGTCTTAACCGCATTACAGTTCCATATCACTTCGCCAAATGATTTCAGTTGTTTCAAAGGTCCTTACAGCCGACAGAACCAAAACCCACAGCGATACTGACCAAGCACATAAATATAGTAAACCATGGGATTAAAAAAAGACAAATTATTTCCATTTTCTTTGCCACAAAATTATGTTTTATAATGTACAGACAGCACAATAATTTTTTTTCTCACACTCAAACGCACACACACAGTACGGACACACACAGAAACGTCATTAGCGCTGCTCTGATGATTTTATCAGTAAAATATTTTAACAACTTTAAAGCTACATGACATTCCTCACTAGCGAGACAATAACAGCGCTGTTCTTGAAGCAGATAAACTTACAGTTTCACTATTAGTCGAGACGCTGCTGCAGAACACTGTTGAGAGGCACAGGTACCTCACAAACACTTAATCTCTCTCATTAATAACTGCATTAGTCTGCTATCAATGACGCTTTGGAATTAACAGCGGAGGCTTGGAATGAGTTGTGTAAGAAATTAGTCCTACACACAAGAGCGTTTTAAGGACAAAAACCTAACATTTAATAAAATCCGTCCTCTGATCAATGTCTTGAGGTGTGTTAAAAATAAACATATTTCTTTGCGTCATGGCCGCATTACCACTTCGCGTGTGCATTATTTTCTAATAACTCACGACTCGTCGTTACTTACACTACTGTCGTGTCCAGACGTGCTGGGCGGTATTTAGTAATACGGTAAATTGCATATATAATGAACATGTACGGCATTGTTATCATGGGCACTTCAAAATACTTACGATAACTCGATATTTAGATTTTTTGAATTCACATAATCTGCTTTTCCATCAACCTGTATCAAACAACACCAAATACTTCAATACTACAAATATTCATTGTTGTTTTAGAGTATAGTTTTATTAATATTTTGAATAAGCTTATTTTATTTTTATTTTTTTTGTCTTGTTTTTTTAACATTGCTATTCAGGTTTAATTTCTGCAAATGCGTGCTAGAAGAAAAACAGCTTATATCAGCATATTAGTGATAAACCAGCCAAACCACTTATCTGTTTATGTGTGACCATTTGAGTATCAGCGTTGGAGGAATTTTCCCTTTACAAATGTGTTGTGTGTTGTGTGTGTGTGTGTGTAGGTGAATACATCGCGCTGTATCAGAACCAGAGAGCCATCATGAAACAAAGACACTTTGAAAAGGAGCAATACATCAACATGCTGGCCAAAGACAAGGAGGAGATGAAGGTACGAGGAGCATCTCTGTGATGATGGTGTGAGCTCTGCGGCGTGATGTTTGACACGTGTGTGTTGTGTGTGTGTGTTGTTCAGGTGAAGTTAGCCGAGCTGCAGGACCTGGTCATGCGTTTGGTGGGGGAGCGTAACGAGTGGTACAGTAGATACATGAGCGCCGTCAGCAACCCTGACCTCCTGCCTTCTGGAGGAGACCAGCCTCGACCGGCTGACCAAGACATGGACAGCAACAGTGTGGACAGTCCAGGTAACAGTCACACTCGTGCAGACCAAGCGGCAACTTCTCTCTTGAAGAGACATAAACGGCAGTTCATCGACTGGCCACTAGAGACCGGCTGCAGAAGAGACTCAATCCCATAGACCTCCATGTTAAAATGCCCAACTTTACAGCAGGAGAAAATGTGTTTACAGTCTGGTGCAAAAACTGGTTTTGATCTATACAGCTAATTTTGCCCTTCATGATGACTGTGTGGGGGGGGGGATTGTTTTATAACTCATACGTTTAAATTATATTAAGCCTTAAAGTATTCCTTATAATTAAGGGCGTGGCCACTTGAGTGACAGGTGGATTGCTGCTGATGTCACTTCTAGCCGTTTGTCTGCTGTCTGTTAGCGTCACGTCACTTCAGCTAATCCGCTAATTCCCATTTTCGTTTATCCGGGCGTGACGCGCTGCCAAGAGGGCAACGGCCGGCTCCGCCCACTTTGGGCTTAAAAATGCTCTTCAGAAACACTACGAGTGACGTCACGAACACTACATCCCCATTTTTTTTTTTTACAGTTTATGATACAAACACACGAGCATCAGGATGTGTGGTTCAGTTCGTCCGGATGATTTGATTCATTATTGAAACTTTATTATAAAACTTGAACTGAGTTGAGGTAGATTGTACAAAGTACTTGAATTTGACTATGAAATTTAAGTCCTGAAAAACCCTTAAAAACAGCCATATTTATGGAAAGTGCTTGAATTATTGAAAGACTGTTAAATTAGTGTTTTATTTTATTGATAATGCAATCTTTTCACTCAAAATTAACTCTGCAGCCCGTCTGATATAGACATAGAGCCATTTCATACGGCTATGAGTGTGATATTGCTCATATAAATATCCAAGTATATGATACAACTTTCATTATTCAGGTCAATCATATATTCATGGGAGAAAAAAATCAGTTTGAATGAGGAAAGCGATATATTTGTCACAGTATCCTTTCAATGGTTAAAGTTACCCGGTCATTTGCATGTGCTGCATTTTATTTGTGCCATTTTTCTTTCTTTTTTAGAATTTGAAAGATATTGTTTGATAAGTGAGATCGCTGATTGTAGTCCTTGAAAACTAAAAAGTAGTGCTTAAAAGCCTGTACATTACTGTATTTCATTTTATTGGACAGTATCTGTACGAACCCGGTTTATAGCTGATCACATGGAAGCTTGTTTCCTCCACTTCCATAGATGCTACTTTGTTTAATAATTGATCATTTTTGCTACATCAACAGTATTATTGAACTGCACAATACATATGTGACCCTGGATCACAGCACCAGTCTGGAGCCGCACGGGTATATCTGTGGCAATAGCAACTATACATTGTATGGGTCAAAATTATCCATTTTTCTTTTATGCCAAAAATCATGAGGATATTAAGATCATGTTCCATGAAGATATTTAGTAAATGTCCTACCGTAAATATATAAAACATGTATTTTTGTGAGTGAATGCAGCACAATCGTGAACATAAATGCACAACTTTAAAGGAGATTTTCTCAATGTTTACATTTTTTTGCTCCTCAGATTCCAGATTTTCAATAGTTGTCTCGACCAAATATTGTCCTATCCTAACCTAATTTATTCAGCTTTCATATGATATATAAACCTCAATTTCAAAAAATTGACCCATGTGACTGGTTTTTAAAGTAAAGTAAAATGTTAAAGTATTACTACTGGTATATAAATCATTCAATGGCCTAGGCCAGGGGTGCCCAATCCTGCTCCTGGCGATCGACTGTCTTTGACAGCGAATAACTTTACATCTGAGGCGTCCAAAGACTCATTTTGTCCATTATTTATTTCTAAAGAAACACGACAATGTATAAAAGGCTCCATTACTTTGTATCTTACGTTATGTAAAAAATAGGCTAACGATTGCGTCATACCCACGTGACTCTCTGTCGCACTGTAGAGAGATTACCGTATAGACCGGCGGAGAAGCTCACAAGCAATCGGGGGACGTGGAGGCATTAAGTCCGATAAAGTCAAGGGAGAAGCCCATAGAGATTCATAAAGTTGCTCCCGCTGCTAGCTCATTGACAACTAATAATCACGCTCTCCGTCTCTGCGAGATTCGGAAGGGAATGATTCAGATTTTACTCGGCACAGCTACTAGAAGACCCACGTCACATCTACGTCGTCAAGCTCAGTTTGAGCCTGCGCAGTACGCCTGGCGATCAGGAAGTGAGTGCTTCAAATGGGCTTCACTTTTCTCCGTTGAAATCTATGCGGTCGCGCTCTGAAGACCTTAATTGGTTGCTTCAGGTGTGTTTGATTAGGGTTGGAGATGAACTGTTCAGGACAGTCGATCGCCAGGAGCAGGATTGGGCACCCCTGGCCTAGGACCTCGATACATTGCAGATATGCTCACTGAATATAAACCCAACAGATCCCTCAGATCATTAGGATCACATCAGCTAGAAATACCAAGGGTTCACTCTAAGCACGGCGAGTCCGCTTTTAGCTATTATGCTGGAACCAGCTTCCAGAAGAGATCAGGTGTGCTCCTAATGTAGTCACATTCAAATCCAGACTCAAAACACTTCTGTTTAGCTTTGCATTTACTGAATTTTATTTGATTTTTTTATTCTAAACTGTTTTATTTATTTTGATTATTTTAATTTCATCTATGTAAAGCACTTTGAATTACCACTGTGTATGAAATGTGCTATATAAATAAACTTGCCTTGCCTTGGTTTGGTTTTGTGGTCCAGGGTCACACATTATTTATTTGTCTGAGTTCTGTGTGAGTTTAATCCTAAAATCCTCGTGTTCCCGCAGCGGTTCTGGACATGAGCACGGCGGTGGACGCGTCTTCATCGGCCCAGTCCAGCACAGACCCCGAGAGCTCAGAGAGACCCGCACCCCCAGTGGACCCGTCCCTGAGACCCAGAGAGGACGGGACGGCCCGTCAGATCATGCAGCTCCTGCAGGAGATCCAGAATCCTCAGGCCAGACCGGCTCCATTCCTGGGAGAGAACCCCTGCATCCCGTTCTTCTACCGGCCCGACGAACACGACGAGGTCAAGATCCTGGTGGTCTGAGTCTGAACCCGTTTTCCTGCTCGGCGATAGGGACTCGTTTGTTTCTCTGGTTTCTAGAGAAATCTTGATTCTGAAACTCTCCATTTTGGTTTGTGTGTAAACCAGTTAATCCATAAGAACATCATCTCTCGCTGCTCTCGTGTCCCTGATCAATCTGTGCGATTAGTTCACTTTATCAAACACAGCTGACCAATCAGTGAAGACTCAAATCTGTGAACTCGTTACATAATAATCTCATACACCTAATATTAAGTGATATGATTAGAGCAGGTGTGGACTAGGAAGATGTGTTTTCTGAAAGAATAGGGTTATGAAGTGTTAGTTCGCATGTAGGGCAGAGCGTATTGAGAAGGTAATGGATCAGATTCGGTACAGTACGAGTTGAAAACAGTTGTTTTTGCTTCTCTTTGGCCATTTTTGGGATTTGTTGAAAGATGTAATCATATTTTTTCCCCTCACAAACACACGAGCACCTTGTGTTTTCCCCAGACTGCGTGATGTCGACGCGTCCAGATGTTGGAGATCGAACTCTATGACGCCGTCGGCTGAGAGTTCACAGTCGCTCGTTTGACGTCGAGTGAATGATTCAACGAGAGCTGTACAGAAATTATATGAATAATTCCTCCTGCTTAATCTCTAAACAACATCCTCCACACTCAGACACTTTCAAGAGCATCATGGGTGTTTGTTTGTCAGATGGATTTGATAACACTTTCTACGAAGCCGTTCTTACGCAACTTGTGTTTTTGTACATAATTGCAATGCAGTTCAACACGTTTCGTTCACGGCTACACCTTTAAAGAGTTTTAAATGCATTAATCTCTTTGGAAGTATATGCATATCACACTCTGCGTACAGGTATTTACAAAAACACTCCACACGTTATTAAGTAGAATGTATATTTACACACATGCTTCATAGAAAGTGTTAGCATATCCTATATTCACTGAATGTGAGCTTGTAACTGGAAAGCGTGTTCACATCTGAATACTGTGTTTGGTCTGAAGTACCGGACCCTTGAAGCACTTTTATTGGCCACATCTGTCGAGCTTTATGCATTTATTTCTGCGTGTATGAATATATTTTACAGTGATTATTTTTGGGGCGTGGGCTTTAATCCGATATCTTCAGATCAAGCTGATTATCTTGTTGATGTGACAGATGTGTAAATAGTGTAACTGTGTATCATACTGTATATTCATGGAAGAAGTGATGCTTGCGTTTGCCTGAGAAGAGAAGAGAAGAGGAGGCTTGTGGGAAGTTTGTGTGGTTTCGTACGACAGCTGAACTAAAGGAGAATTATATTTATTTGGGATAATGATGAATTACACACTAATCTGTTTTAATTACGCCCGTGGAACACGATGAAGGAATAATGAGATGTTTCATGTGGTGATTTTCCTCCTAAATAAACCTGATTGAGCAGAACAAACCTGTGTCTGAACTTAATGATGCGGGAATTTACATTCTATTTTATTTCGAGCAATATAGTGACATTACCGGTGAAACGGGGAAAAAATTAATATGGTGCAAACGTTCATTTATTTCAGTAATTCAACTTATAAGGTGAAACTAATATATTATATAGACTCATTACATGCAAAGTGAGATATTTCAAGTCAAGTCAACAAAATATCTGAGTTACTTTTTCAAATAAGTACTTTTTGTTTTCCCATTTATTGACTGACAGCTCTCCTGTCCTCATGTTGAGACAAATCAAAGTGCAGAGGTGTGTGTGTGTGTGTGTGTGTGTGTGAATGTGAACATTATGTTTATTGTAGTCCTAGACTAAATGTTTGCATTTAAAGGAGCATTAAAGGTAGGGTAGGTCAGAATTGTCTAAATCACTTTTTTTCAAATTGGCTTAAACTGTCTTTATATACCAATACATAATTAAAATGTAAGTACTTTGAAAGAGAGAGTATAAAAATTGTGACTATAGTGTATTTAATCTTCCAAAAACACAGCTCATTAATTCCTACTGGGACATATAAAGACAGTTTAAACAAATTTTAATAAAAGTTTTTTTTAGACAATTCTGACCTACCCTACCTTTAACTTGCACTTGCACAAAAAAATATTCCTCAAAATGAATAAAATCAGTGAAATGCAGAATCAGAATACTATGCAAACCTCCAATAACTAAATATGTTAAATAAAACAATTTTTTTGCATTTAATCTCACTTTATTGACCAATGTACTTGCTTCTGACCTTCAATGATTCAGTTAAATAAGCAGAAATGACGATAGAAAGGTTTGCTGGTGTGCTTTCCTCTACTGTACACATGTCCTTCAGTCTGAGGATTATTATTTCACTTTTGGTGTGAAAGTGTCTTTACATTTGCCCAAAAATATAACTTTTGTGTTATAAAAACAAGCCCAGCCCAGGTGGGGAAAAAGTAACGTAACGCATTACTTTTCTAAAAAAGTAACTAAGTAATGCAATTAGTTACTTTTTAAGGGAGTAACGCAATATTGTAATGCATTCCTTTTAAAAGTAACTTTCCCCAACACTGTATATAGGCCTATATATAAACATAGCGAAGAGATCATCTCTTTCGCAGTGATTCATGGGAGTGGGCGGAGCTTATGAGATCATTTGGCCAATGATTGGTGAAATGTTTTGCACTGCATCATGGGTAATGTAGTTTTTCAACATGAATTCTGCTGTTAAACACAGAACAAACCCGACTGTTGCACTCTGTCGAAAATATGCCTGTTGTGAAATAAATAAATAAAAAGATCATGCTTTGGTAAATCAAAGCCAAAATGATGTAGTCGTAAGATTTATGCCATAATTTTTACTTTTTATCTCTAAATTATGACTCACATTTTGAGATCTCTTTATCAACTTCATGTGATTATGCCTTTTTATCTCATAATTATGACTTTTTGTTAACTGACACTTCGTCATAATTATGATTTAGCAAAGTATTTTTTTTCTTATGTGGCCAAAATGGGCGTCCATAGAAATATAAAAACAGGATTTTGTGGCATATCGATATGCTAAAACAAATTATCATTATTTTTAAGAGTTTAGACCGTCTGACGACAAGAACAACAACACAAACGCAAGGTTTTGTTACACTTAACTTTAATAGTGACAGCCAGACACACTGGTTTGAGCACACGTTACACACTTCCATTCATTCACACACACGTTACCCGCTCAGTATAGTTACACCTTTCTGCCCAAACACAGAAGGAGGCCCGGTTTATTCCTCTAGACTCTCACTTTTCACATGATAATAAGCTTAATTTAAAGAAATCACTTAACCATAATAATTTAATATTCAATAATCATCATACACGTGGACTACACTAGTCACAATTTGCATAAATGCACCACAAAGATACGCGACACACGTGAGATACATCAGTATGCCCATGACGAACACTTGAACTCTTAAATAACAGTAATTGTTTTCTCATAAGTGGGTTTTACTAAGACTCGGAGTGGATTCTGGGAAGGTTTGGAGTGAATGTTCAAGACAGAAACCGATAGTCTGGTCATGCCACACAGCATCAACTATTAGCAACAGGGGTTTCATTAATATTAATATTAATATTATTACAGCAAACCACAGAATTACGAAATACAGTCCACTGGTGGTGTGGAAGGTTGCGCTCATATTTTCAACCAAACAAACTATAATGATTTCTATGCATAGACCTGCGAAATTTGACTTCATTTTTGCTTTCATAATGAACACTAAATTACAGACTTGAAATAAATCAATGCACAACACATATTTTGGGAAAGTTTGTCCACACACAGAAGGAAAAAAAAGTGCTTTTAATGTTTTTCATGCCATAAAATGTAAATAATAATATAAAATTAGCCACACTCTAAAAAATGCTGGGTTGTTTCAACCCAATTTTGGGTCAAATATGGACAAACCCAAACGTTGGGTTAAAAATGTCATTTAAAAATGTAACCCAACGGCTGGGTTTGTCCATATTTGACCCAAAATTGGGTTGAAACAACACCGTGCAATGAGATCAACTCTCTGCCACATGCATGTGTAGATACATGTTGACATGTGCATATAAACAATTAAACAGCACCGTATGTGGGTTGTTTTAACCCAATTTTGGGTCAAATATGGACAATCCCCAAACGTTGGGTAAAAATGTAATTAAAAAATTTAACCCAACGGCTGGGTTTGTCCATATGTGACCCAAAATTGGGTTAAAACAACACAGTGCAATGAGATCAACTCTCTGCCACATGCATGTGTAGATACATGTTGACATGTGCATTTTACAGCACCGTATGTGGGTTGTTTTAACCCAATTTTGGGTCAAATATGGACAAACCCAAACGTTGGATCAAAAATGCAATTTAAAAATGTAACCCAATGGCTGGGTTTGTCCATATTTGACCCAAAATTGGGTTTGTCCATATTTGACCCAAAATTGGGTTAAAACAACCCACATACGATGCTGTGAAATGTAAAAAAAAAAACCCAGCATTCTTTAGAGTGTACTAGTTATATTTCTGCAGTATGTAGTATGCACACTATACGCAATAGATGCTCCAAATGACGTAACTACATTGTTGCCTACTACTGTTTAGCATTGAATAGTGCACTTTCACATGCTGATTATTGAAAATAGTATGCAGTATACACTGCACAGCAAGTATATAAAGTGTTTAAGTACAGTCTGTGTGTGGAAAACCTTCCCGACATGACAGATGTTAAAGAGACACTGACTTCTTTGTGAAATAAATGAAACAGGTTTTAAGCGTCTGTTCACCCTAAAACTGCACTATTATGTTTTTAATGACATGCATGTATACCGATTATATTGCACTCTCAAATTCAATCCAGCCCCACTAAAAAGTTCAGATTTAACTAAGCGAAATGATTTCTGTGCATGATCATGAAGGGTGAACACACGTCCTCGTACCTGAAAGCTTTACGTCGGCACAACAACGTTTACACTGCAAAAAAACTCTTTTTACTTGAAAATGAGACAAAAATACAGATTTTTTTTTTTTTTTTGCAGTGTAGGAATAAATGGCTTTTGAATACTGTGAGGAAGGGTCTGTTCCAGGGAAGGCCTCTAGTTTCTAGAAGATGTAACCGAAGAGATGAAGTCGTTTCTCAAACGCTTGGACGATGAGCCGAGGATTCAGGAAACATCTCGTCGTGTTGTGTTTGCTCGTGTTGCTGGCGGGTCTGGGGGTGCTTTACTCAATGTGAGGGGGGAACCGAGAAGAAGAAAGCAGGACAGAAGAGTGTTTTAAGGGTCACGTGGAGAGAAGGGGACCGCCGGGGCTGCTCGTGTTTGACCGGCTGAGCCATGAAAGCAGAAAAGGGGAAAAACACAGTTAGAATTGAGACAAATAAACCCTGAAAGTGTCCAGAGTCCACACGCTGAGAAGACAAACCCCACGTTCCCTCATCACTGTCAGGAGACGTACTGTTCACAATATAACTTTCATTCTTAACAAACATTTGAATATCAATGGGGGGTGATTATTTATAATCAGGTAAAAATGTCATATAGTGGCCACACAACGTATTTCTTCACTTAAAAATGTCTAAATGTCATTAAAAAATTCAATCAATCAATCAAAAGCAGCAGGATGTTTTCAAAAATATGATTTTATGGTCGCCTGGCCTGACTGAAATGTATTAAAATATGATTGGCAAGCTATAGCAGTGCTCAGAATTAATATTTTTCGTTATTAAATAATAAATACATAACATTAATAAATAATTTATTATTGGTTCAGGAGAGATTCCCTAAAATATGATTGTAAAGCGTTTTTGGTGTACAGGCTATATGAAAGCGCTATGTCTCATTCAATCAATCATTATTGTTTTATTTAATTATTTTTACACTATTTTTCTTCCGAATTATCAGCATGATCTTATGTCTTCGTGATCAAAGCTAGAACTATTGTTTTAGAATTTCACACTGTACTTTCTAAATACTTCATTCGGATTCCTCAATCACGCAATTAGTCAAATATGCCCACATAATTAGCGCTCATCAGGTGTTCTTTTATTATTCCATTACAATTTTAACTGTAACCTACAACAAGACTAAATATTGACAAATGTGCTGTGTTATTATCCAAACGCTGGTCCGTTAAACCGCTTTACTGGTACTACTTCCCACGTCTCGTATCACTCCGCGTTAATAATTCAAATAGGAAATTGGCGCCAAACGGGTTGTCTGGTAAAATCACCTCAGAGGACTTTTGTTTTACTTTTATGTTGAAAATCAGACTTCTGTTCTGAATTTTTTTTAATGGAACCCACGATGGTGACCACACAAGATTGTGTTTTTAACTTAAGACTAACAGTTAACTGTCAAATAATGAGGAAAAATCTTGGAGCTTCAGCATCCCACTGTTGTATGATATCGACAATAGGTAAGACTTTTGGTTTATTATCTGCCGCCGTGCAGTAAATAACATCACTATTTACGACGTGTTGAATGATTATAGTAGCCTAGGCTCTCTTCTTGTACTTGTTTGACGGCTCGGCGTTTAACGTTAGTCTATATCGGGCAATATCTTGCTTAAAATAATAGGCTAACTAATACGGTGTACTAACTGATCTCGGGTCAATTTGATCATTTAGATTTCGTTTTAATGACAAGGACGTGTGTATAATTGAATTTAAAAAAAAAAATTGTTAATTGTCTCTAATTGGCATGGTTTAACTTGCGAGAGAGAGAGAAAAAACCCCACAAAAAAAAAAACCCACACACACAAAATAAGCACTATGAATATATTCACTATGAAAGTAACAATACATAAATTATACATCCACATCATATATAATAATTTAGAATATATGTAATATATTACATATGAACACTAGGTTTGTTGCATATAGTTTTAAGTTAATTCGTTCCCTCATAAATACCCTTGTGAAAAACTCTGTCACTATCTTATTGTCATGATTCCAGTCTGGTGTTTCGCTTTCTTGTGTTTTAGAAGTATAATGAAGTTTTGTTCTTATTGTTCCTGTTTTTTCAATTTCTTTTTGTCTCTATGGTTACTCTAGTTTGTCTCTATAGCAAATCACTCGCACCTGTTCTTTGTTAGTGTATAATCGCATGCGTTTCTTCTTTTTTTTTTTTTTGTCTGGTGGTTTTCGTGGACGTTTGTTTTAGTTGTTTTATTATCTTGTTTTTTTCCTCGATTCTTTGGTTATCTGCCTGTATTTACTTCTGTTATTTTGTTAATAAACTTTACACTGCATTTGGATCCTGTAAAATAGTGTTACACAAATGTAATGACATTCAGACATTTTCCCAGATCTGGTACTTTATGGCCACCATATTTTTGTGTTTTATACTGAAATGTATGTGAACTACTATGGAAATTATGACTTCATATTAAAGCAAGTTATTATAAAGTGTTACAAAACTTAGTGACTTAATGTTTGTTTTAAAGTTCAACATTTAAACAAATTTTCTAACAGTTTTCTCATCTATGAGCAGCTCATGATGCAGACAGGGAAAGACTGTGGAACTGTGGGAAAGTTTATTACCCTTCGGGGAGTTTGGTGTCGTCTTCTGGCCCGTGAGCTCAGGGACCACTGCAGCCCGACACACATACGGAACAAAAACAAAACAAAAGCCAAAAGTAATGTACAGAAATACAAATGCACACGAGCACATTCCAGAAGATGCAGTTATCATGAGACTCCAGAACACACTTTGGAGAGATAATGCATCTCGTATATACAGTGGGAAATCAAGCGTCTGCGAACCGGGGCGGGCAGAAAACCAAAAGAAGCTTAAAGATGGCAGAACATAAAGAGAAATGCATTCATCAAACCCTTCATATAACATCTCCTAGGAGCCATATATGGTGAATATCATGAACCGTGATCCAAAACTCATCAACCATCTGTCAGTTCATAAAAACATTGTGTTCTAGATCCGGATTTTCCTAAACAGGAGTTTATAAACTTCTGCCCAAAAAATGCCAATATTTTTCTTTTCTGAATTTTGGTTTGAATGTTGTACATTATCCGCAGGTCTCGATAAGCATGGTAAAACTGTAGCCGAATGCAGTAATAAATACATTGCGTTTGAAAAAGTAAAGTAATAAATGGATTACGGTACTCTCAGTTTTTCTGTAATTTAATTCCAGTTACTTTCTAATGTAATTGCATTAAAAACTGTTTTAACTAGAACAATTCTATATAAAACAGTGGATTTAACATTTAACAATTTAATTTAATCCGACGTTAAAAGTTTTTAATATAACCTTGTCCCTTTAAATATGGTCAGTTCAAGAATAATTTAGCAATTTTATATGATTTATATGAAAGAATTAATAGCTGTTTTCATGTCTGTTTAAATACGTACTGGTCGAGGTTGATATGTTATTTATAAAGTAATTAGTAAAGTAACCTAATTATATTAGTGAAGATGTAATTAGAAGAATTACACCCGCTCAAGGGTTTTTAAACGAGTGTAAAATATGTTAAATAAATAAGAAATATAATTAAACTAAATAAATAAATTTATTTAATAAATAAATAAATAATACATACCTTATAAATTACATACAATAAATTATACACGGTATAAATTTGGTCTTTATACATGAAAATATATAGCTGCCTTTTAAATTTTAGGACAATTTCGCACCATGATGATCATATTTGGAGGCCCTTGCGTCTAAAAGACTGAAACCCCTGTCCTAACGAACATATATAACGAGTTTGAGATCTGTGACCACAAAATGAAAACTTAAACTTGTGACAGAGGGTTGAAGAGTTGTGCAGTCCAAGTGAACTGTGTGTATTAGTGTGTGTGATGAGGAGCAGGAAGGGGAGGAGTTCTGGCTGGGTGGGCGTGTCCTCGCTGTCGGTCACGGGAATGGGAGGGGCTAATAGTCAAAGAGGGAGTTGTCTGTGGGTCGGTTGGGTCGTGTAGGTGATGCCGGGGGTCGTCGGCTGCCATGGGAACACAGAGAGAAGATGGATGAGTAACTAACACACACACACACACACACACACGCACACACACAGAAAACATTCAGTTGGTGACACTGTCAAAGTTAAATTTGGTTCACATGAGAAAGCAAAAATATTTTGCACTGAGATATTGAACATTTTTATTTTATTAGAGTTCGTTAGAGTAATAGTTAATACAATAAAAAATTATTGAGCGCATCATCAATCATTCAGGATATTTATTCTCATGGTTTTGAATCAGATATCTCTAGTAATAAATATTTAGTAATAGTTTATTAAATACATTTTAATGTTCTTTATTTTTTATAAAAGCTAAATAGCATTTTTTGCATTAAACAGAAATTTTTAATTTATTTAATAATAATAGTTATACAGTGTGTGTGTATGTGTGTATATATATATATATATGTGTGTGTGTGTGTATCAGTGTTAATTTTGACAGCAAATATTGATTTAGTTTTAGTCCTAGTCTTTTGACTAAAATGCCATTTTAATTTTAGTCATTTTTTTAGTCATATTTTAGTCATCTGATTTGTTTTAGTCGACTAAAATCGAATGGGTTTAGTTAAATTGTAAAGCATTAATTAAGCATTTCTCTAAAATGTCCAAACGTATGATATACTCCTGGAGAAAACATCTATTAATCTGTTAACATGAATGGTATTAAGGTTTGGACATGCAATACGGGCACAGATTTAACTTCTGTGACGTATAACGTTTTAATTTATCTTAAAATGAAATCAAAACAATAAATATTTATTTTTAACTAATGATATGTGCATTCTTTATAACAACTTGCATACAACATTCTTCATTCTTTCAAGCAGACATATTTATTTGTCTAAATTAATCCCTACTCAAGTTATTCAGTCAAGAACATTGTTTTAAAACATCCAGGATCAAGTTTTAAAACATGTCACAGCATTCAGCGATCATGACAGAGTGAAATGCCATGAAGAGACAAACAACATGGACACCTGACACTTCACCTTTGACCCCAATGTTCAGTTTCACCCTAAAGGTCACATGTGTAGCGTTTGAGTGGATGCTTTTTTACTAAGAGGATCATAAATGATGGTAAAATCAAAATAAAATGAGTGCAGAGGGGCTGCAGGAGGAAAGGCTTTGCAGATCTTGATTAAATCAAATAAAACGGATGCACACACGTGGCGTTTGCACATTACAGAATCTGTTCTGAGGCTAAATCACCAATCGGCATACGAGATGCATACGTCAAAGCTGGACAAGCATTTGATTGGCTATTGGAAATGCTTTCACACTTAGTAATTTAAAAATGCATGATATGCTGTTAAAATACTGTAATTCTGTTCAACCCTCATCCTTCCCTCGGGTCATTTTGACCCGAAACTCATTGAGTTTAAATTTAAAAAAAGTAAAAACGCGGGTCAATTTGACTCCCTTAGGAATTAATGGGATGCGAGGAATGCTTCAGTTCACATAGAAAAACCTAAAAATGCTCAAAATTCAAAATAGAAATGCTAAAACTTTACCCCAAAAAATTATTTTATAATGTCTGACGTGTATCTGGATGCACACTGAAGAGAAACTGGCTTTAGGACCCAGCGGAACAGCTCATATAGAGATATAAGGCCATCTAGAGTCATGAAATATCATCTTATATTATTATTTTTGCACCAGAGGTCGGCAAAGACACACAATGTAAGATATTTTGAGCTGAATTAAAAGGGTTATGAATGAAATTGTGAGTTATTTTGAATTTACGTTGAAAGAATGTGAGGAATATGTGCTTAAATGACTATTTATTTATTATTATTTATTGATCAAATCGAGTAATTTAAAGGTAAATGCATTTTTTTAAAATCTCCCCAAAAAATTGTATACAAATTTTTTTTTCAAAATGAAATAAAATAAGCTTTTTGGACAAAAAAAGAAAGAAAAAAAGTATAATTTTAGGGCTTCGGGTCATTTTGACCCGTGAGGGAAGGATGAGTTTCCGTCTGACATCTCGTATCCTGAGGGTATTTCTCAGAGATTCTGTCCGTCTGTCCTTCCCAGAGAACAAGACAAGAAGAGCATGTGCTTATGATCTGCAGAAAAGCTGTAGCACGTGTTTATACGCAGGGCAAAGTCTCTAAAGAGCTTGACTTTGGGTAACATGTCCATACAGACTTGATTGCATCTGCTCCTGTCTATACAGGGCCGGATTCACAAAACAGATTCTTAAACATTTGGTATTCCCAAAAATACTTCTTAAGAATGTCCTTAACCTTAACATAACGCTATAGCTACAAATAATACATGATATTACTACAAGGGATACGCACATGTTCTCTAAAGTGAAACCAATGTTCGGTTGTAAACTAAAACACAATGGGCCTCATTTATGAAACTAATGTACGATAGAAAACGTACAACGCAAAACTTTTTATCAATATGGACGCACGTTTTTAAGTTATCGTGCAGCATATAAATCTGGTGGAGGATTGTGATGAGAGCATTTTCTTCATTTAGATTATTTTCCTGACTGGCAACCGAAGCTCAGTCGATCATTAACCGTCAAATTAAAATTAAATTAAATTAGAATAGATGCGTGTCTGTGAGCCATCTTTAGCTTTATATATGCAAATATAACCGCATAAACAACCGAACGAGAGGATTCTCACACATCACGCATCTGAAGTGAACCGAGAAAAGGAATAAAATAAATAGGACTACACAAAAAATATTTCACTTAAATAATTAACAGATTAACAAAATTGAAAAATATATTTTTAAAGTGCCCCTATTATGCTAATTTAAAGGTTCTAATTTAGTATTTTACAATAGATTTACATGAATCAAAGGTCAAAACCACTTTAATTTTCTCATAATAAACAGTGCACATCGCCTCATTTCTCAAAAGAGCCTCAAAACGGTTCGTTTGAAGATTCAGTTTCTCTAAACTCCGCCTTCCTGAGAGCTGCTCTGCTCTGATTGGTCAGACGGCTCAGTCTGTTGTGATTGGTCGACTGCTTGCAACCAAACTCTTCCAGTCTCAGATACTCAACTACTGTGTTTGAGGGCGGAGCAAAGAGATGCTGTTCAGCCAATCAAGAGCACAGGCTGGAATTATGCAAATTCGTTAGTCATTTCAGAAGTTCGGAATTGATTCTTTCTTTTAGGAGACGATAACTTTATTTGTCGTGCGCTTTGATCTTTAAAACTTTGCAGATCTTTTACATTCACAAACAGCTGCTATATTACATAAAATATTTGTATTATTTATAATATTTTTGAACATTCTTATGAAGATTTTCGTGTATCCTAACGGTTGTCAATCACAAACACTGGCTGTCTGAGTGCTTCTTTAGTAGCTAGTGTGTGTGTGTTTGTTGTGTGTGTGTGGAAGGGTCTCGGAGACAGTCGGCCATGCAGAAGGAATGGGGAATGGCGAGAGAACCACAGACGTACCGGAAGCGTTAGTCCTCATTGGTCACTGATTGTAATTCTGTGAAAAATAATCAATATCAGCAGTAGGGATTGAGCCAGAGCGATGGGGAGGAGGAAGAGAAGGATGTGCAACACACACACACACACACACAGTTAACATGGAGGAGACACACACACATGAACACTTCTCCAATCCAAGCTAACCAGAGACTGACGTCCACAACCTCTCGTTTACTCGTTACTTAGCCAATCATGAGTTTTAATGCGTCAGAAAAAAGTCACATTGCAAAAAATGCTTTTATTACTCAGTATTTTTGTCTTGTTTCCAGTCCAAATATCTAAACATTCTTAAAGGTAGGGTAGGTAAGAATTGTCTAAAGAACTTTTTTTCAAATTGGCTTAAACTGTCTTTATATACCAATACATAATTAAAATGCAAGTACTTTGAAAAAGAGAGTATAAAAATTGAGTGACTCTAGTGTATTTAATCTTCAATAAACACAGCTCATTAATTCCTACCGGGACGAAACAAGTGATTGGCTTGCGCGACTGTCACTCTCTGTCGCCATGACTACCGCCACTATTACTGGCTCCGCCCACGTGCGCGCAGTCGCGCACCCGTGTTTAGGCGGGAGTGAATGGAATTAATGAGCTGTGTTTATTGAAGATTAAATACACTAGAGTCACTCAGTTTTTTATACTCTCTATTTCAGAGTACTTGCATTTTAATTATGTATTGGTATATAAAGACAGTTTAAACAAATTTGAATAAAAGTTTTTTTAGACAATTCTGACCTACCCTACCTTTAAATCAAGATGCATTTAATAGATTAGTAAAATGCCATAAGATATGTCTTGTTTTGGGGAAATAAATAAAAATTAAGTTTTATTTTTTTTAAATTAATAATCTTGGTTTGAATTAACATTATTTTTCTGACCACATTGGCATTAGGGATGGGACGGTATGAAAATTTCATATCACGATTATAGTGAACAAAATTATCGTGATTATCAATATTATCACGGTTTTGTTAAAACGAGATGAAAGTGTTCAAAAAGAACTGATGCTCACACTGACAACATTTTAACAAGTTTTATATTTGAATATCAACAAACAACAAATAAAACAAGCAGCTCTATGCACTTTTTTTAAGCCAGATTCTATTCTGTGGCATTTCCTTTCTTATAATGACCGTCGTCATAGCAACACATTATAAGCGCACATCCATGTATTACAACGGGCGCGCGCTCTAGTTTTATTCAAATACAACTTGCCATCTTGCGTCTCCGTTTTTGTTTGTATTGAAAATGAAATCAGAGTTGATTTATTGTTTACAGAGATTGATAATATTGTTGTGATCATCTTGTCTGGACGATTGTTTTGTAACGTTACGCTGTACAAAATGGATTTATAAACGGGTAAGATTTAGAACATTAATCTCAATTCAATATGTCCCTGTTATTATGTGGTAAAAAAAAAAAAAAGAATCGGTGTAGTAGGTGTACAATGTATCTATACATTATTATCCCATAAATGTCACTCTTAATAATAGTCTTCATTTAACTTGTTCGTTCGTCCTTGGCTCAAAGCCACTTGCTGCAAACTTTTCTTCGCGGAAGCTTGATGTTTATTTCAAGTGAGTGAGATAAAATATTTCAACTCAAAATAACATTTCGTGCCCAATTATTTCACAGACGTATTTTTAGTATTGAAGTCAAAGTTAACTTGCCTTGCGTTCGCTATACAACAGTGGGTGCTGGTCACACAAGACGACTCGGCAGATTTGAAGTGTTTCTATTGCAGCGACTTTTTGTCCTGCAGACAGGGTGACCATCCTCGATAAGTTTCCCTCAGGACTTTTGTAAAAGCCAAAATATGACCACACCTCAGATTTGGTCCTCTTAAAAGGCTGAAAAATCTCCTGAACACGGTCGCTGCCATCCGCCAATCCTTCTCGAATAAAAAAAACAACAACATTGCGCGCACCCGCGCAGCGCCTGCGTCAGACTGTTGCTGGCTGGACAGGATTTACAGCGAGTTATTCAAATCGCGATAATCAAACACGGTTTTAATGATAATTCAATTTTAAACGATAATACTAACCGTCAGTACATTTTATCGTGAAACCGGTAATCGTCCCATCCCTAATTGGCACATAAGCTTTTTTTTAAGGAACAACTCTCTTCATTTTGATTTATTTCCCCAGAAAACAAGACATAATATCTTGTCATCTACTAAATGCATCTGATTTTAAGAATGTTTAGATTTTGGACTAGAGACAAGACAAAAAATAGTTAGAAAAGCATTTTTTGCAGTGAATAAATATTTAAAACTGATTTTTGCGTCAGAGGTTGTGCAGTTCAGCGTGGCAAATCATTTCTTAGGGACTTCAGCATTACATTTAGGGTTCGAATGAAAGGTGTGTGTGAGTGAGTGACTGCTGGGAGTGTGTGTGTGTTGCTGTCAGGAAGCAAGCATCTGCCGTCAGTGTTAGAACGATTCAAATCACACGCAACAGAAGACAAAAGTTCAGCAATGGACACAAAGTAAAACAAACAGAAGAAAGAGAGCAGAACCATCCCTCATGATGACCTTTCCTCTGGACGGTTAGTGAAGCGTGTGTGTGTGTGTGTGTGTGTGTGTGTGTGTGTGTGTGTGTGTGTGTGTGTGTGTGTGTGTGTGTGTGTGTGTGTGTGTGTGTGTGTGTGTGTGTGTGTGTGTGTGTGTGTGTGTGTGTGTGTGTGTGTGTGTGTGTGTGTGTGTGTGTGTGTGTGTGAGTGTGTGAGTGTGAGTGTGAGTGTGAGTGTGAGTGTGAGTGTGAGTGTGAGTGTGAGTGTGAGTGTGAGTGTGAGTGTGAGTGTGAGTGTGAGTGTGAGTGAGAGTGAGAGTGAGAGTGAGAGTGAGAGTGAGAGTGAGAGTGAGAGTGAGAGTGAGAGTGAGAGTGAGAGTGAGAGTGAGAGTGTGAGTGTGAGTGTGAGTGTGAGTGTGAGTGTGAGTGTGAGTGTGAGTGTGAGTGTGAGTGTGAGTGTGAGTGTGAGTGTGAGTGTTGATGTGAGCGAGACGTCCATTCAGTGACACATTCATAGATGAGATGCTGAATATTAGAGCTGGGTGATATAGTAAAGCCTGATATTTATAAGCCTTTTAATGATATCATTTCAAAACAACCATTTTAGGAAAGATTCAAAATACTTGCAAGATGTAATATACAAAATACTTTTTTTTTTAAATGTGTCATCCATACTTGCATATAGACTACCCCTCAAAAGTTTGGGGACGGTAAGAATAAAAATAAAAAACATTAATTTGTGACAGTAAAGACATTTATAGTATAAGAACATATCTCAAATGCTGTTCTTTTGAACTTTCAATTCATCAAGAATCCTAGAAATAAATAAAAAAATCAGTTTCCACAACAATATCAAGCAGCACAACACTGATAATAATCATAAATGTGTCTTGAGCATCAGATCATCATATTATTCTGATTTCTGAAGGATCATGTGACACTGAAGACTGGAGTAATGATGCTGAACATTTACAGCAATAAATTACACTTAAATTAAATAAATTATACTATATATTCACATAGAAAACATCGTTTTAAATGATAATATTTTACAATATTACGTTTTTTGCAGTGTATCTGATCAAATAAATACAGTTTGGTGAGCAGAAGAGACTTCTTCCAAAAACATTTTTTAAAAATCTTACCGACCACAAACTTTTCTATGCTAGTGTATTCATAATATAACACTATCCACACTAATCATTCACTGAATCTGAACCGATTCATGGAAATTAATTGAACTTATCAGCTCCAGAACACACTACGAGACAACAAAAGAAAGTGAGAAATAAGAAAGCACATTAAAAAGGTCAAAATCCCAGAATTTTTTCATATTATATATTATATATATCACCCAGCCCTACTGAGAACACATTGTGCATCAAACGTTTGAACGATAATAAGAGTTAAGCAGGACGGCAGACTGTGGACATCTAAATATGATTTGATGGCACTTTAATAACCATAATAATAATAATAATAATGAGTTGAATTTCAGTGATGGTGAGACTGCGACTGCTTATCGTTTAAACGTTGGTATGGTGAACGGCTAACTCACCCACACCATCTTATTCCACCGGCTAGAATCTCACATTCCGCGGCTGATAAATAATACAAAATAATATTTAATAATATTTTTTAATTAGACGGCAGAAGGTTAGTCTTTTCTGAGCATCATGTTTCATGTACATTTGTTAATGTTGTAATTTCTGCAACATTAGACAGAGGTTACGTCTACTAATCTGGATACATGTGAAAACGTCTTTTCTCTACGTTTATATATGTGAAAATTGAGGTTTTTGGAGACGTAGTGAGTAGAGCTGCACGATTAATCGTTAAAGTCCCCCTGTAGTCAATCATTTCATCCCTTAAAACTCATCTTTCATCACTAAGAATACATATATGTGACCCTGGACCACAAAACCAGTCACATATCTGTGGCAATAGCAACTATACATCGTATGGGTCAAAATTATCCATTTTTCTTTTATGCCAAAAATCATGAGGATATTAAGATCATGTTCCATGAAGATATTTAGTAAATGTCCTACCGTAAATATATAAAACATGTATTTTTGTGAGTGAATGCAGCACAATCGTGAACATAAATGCACAACTTTAAAGGAGATTTTCTCAATGTTTAAATTTTTTTGCTCCTCAGATTCCAGATTTTCAATAGTTGTGTCTCGACCAAATATTGTCCTATCCTAACAAACCACACATCAATGGAGAGATTATTTATTCAGTTTTCAGATGATTTATAGATCTTAATTAAAAAAAATTGACCCTTGTGACTGGATTTGTGGTCCAAGGTCACATTTAAAAGTTTTTTCTTTGGAAATAAAATCGTCATGCCTTAAAATAGCTTGAATGTCACTCCTCATTTAGTATGCGGTTCTATGAATATGCAAATTAGCAAATGAGGATTTAGATTTATCTGCTAATTTATCGGTTATCGGCTTTTAAATGTAAAGAGTTATCGGTCTCTGCCAAAATGTTCATCCCTATTTATTACATTTTACTCATAAACACTAATATGATTTTTTTTTTTTTAGCATTTTCTGTTTTTTCAGTGTGGATAGAGAGTGTTTTGAAACACAAAAGCCATTTTCAAATGTATCTGTATTCATGTAGACGTAGCTGGAATTGGTCATCTTCTATTGGTTGGAAACCAATGTAAAACAGATTGCATGTCCACTAGGTGGCGCTAGTGCTGCAGAAATTACACACTGCGACTTTAACACCCACTCCTCAAATCTGAGCGCATTATTGTTGTTTTCCAGCACAAATGCATGATTTCATCCGCAGCTTCTACCGTCGGACCGTCTCACCTGGGTACGCCGGGCGGCGCGCGGTTGGGCCGGGACGGGACCTGAGGCGGGGGTCCACCGAACGGGTCCGGAGAGGCTCCCGGGCGCGTGGGGACGGGGGGTCCGCCGGCAGCGGGGGGTACCGGGGCCGAACCACGAGAACCTGGGCGTGCCGGGGGTCCTGGCGGCGGAGCCCGTCTCTGAGGGGTCGGGCTGGTGGCCGGAGACCTTATGGAGAAATATTGAGAGTAGGGCTGTCAAAATGGCTTAAAAGCTAAATTAGAATTTCTGTCTTAAATATTCGCAAAATTCTAATTATATTCGAATTCTGAAGGCAATGGAGACAGCGTAACACATCATAATCTGAAGACCACACCCACTCATGTCCTGGTTCTCCTTCGCCATAAACAACATGCAATCAAGGAGAGGGTTAACTTTTCATGCTACAGATTTCCCACAGTGGTCAGAAAGAAGACACTTTGTTTCTCTCAATATGACTCTAGTCGCTACTCGCTCCAAAGCTAATCGCTCTCACTCTCTCACTTCTCCCTCGCTCTACCACACAGTCCCCACACACACACTTGACGGCTCGACACACACACCAGCGCACAAGTATATAAACATCAGGCCGCTTCATGTGGTTTCTCAGATCGGATAGCGCTCTGATTTATCAAAGCGACTCCATGTACACCTGGTCACATAAATGTGTTTTTGCGTATATAAATCCGATCTTCAGTTCCCGCGCTATATGCAGATTTAATGGAGTGCACGTCACCGAAAGCAACAGTTATGAGCTGCATTTTATTGATCGTCAGCTAAAATTTAAAAATCAAAGACCGCAATAAGAGAGAGCGGCAACAGCTCTCGTAAGATCATTTCATTTCTTTACTTGTAATTAGGGCTGGACGATATGGCCAAAATTTATATCACGAATTCACGATATATTTCTTAATTTCGGTCGATTCGATATAATTCCGATATCGATATGAACAATATAAAAGCCTCAGGAAAAACTGCCAAGAACGCCCACAATTAATGTCTGTACCTTCTAACTTCTGAAAAAATGTATTTGCCAAGTCTCTGAAACCTCCTCCTATAAAACTATATCATATTTTAGAAATAAAAATGGTACAAATAAATTGTTAATATTTTATTTGTATTTAGCCTTCATACAAGAAATGTGAAATCACTGTCAAATAAACATAAGTTAATAACTCAACTTATTAATATCTTTAACTTTTAAGATAGGCTAACATGGGTTGATTATATTCTTATAGATTGAAAAAAGTGCTTCAGCCAGGATAGAATATGAAAAGTGCTCCGAGTTGCTGCAGAAAACAAACCAAAAAAAAGTGTGCAACAACAAAAGCACACATTGTCAGTGTCCTCTCTGCTCCGCGATGTATTTTTCACTGCGTGAGAACATGGTGTCGCGTGAGAGAGCGGCGTAGCTTGTTGGACATAGCAACAGTAACTAAAGGGGGCGGGTCTTTGCGAACGGTCAATTTGGAGACTATTAACCGTTGTGCCGTGCTGCTTATATTTATCACGCAGTAAAAATGAAAACGTAAAAGTAGCCCATGCCTGTAATGTATATCGAAATATCAGAAATGTGTTTAAAAATCATATCACCGTTATTGAAAAAAAAATATATCGCGATACATATTGATATTGAATTATTGTCCAGCCCTACTTTTAATGAAGATGATTGTGTGTTAAGCGTCTGTGACTTACTTTCACTTTGATTTGCGATAGTTTGCACGTTGGCTTGATGAATCGATGCTCAGCTTCGGTGATGCGTGCTGCAGTAGCGCCGTCATATCTGGCTATAACACGACATATAGCCTATAACACGCTCTCACACGTTACATTTTTAGCATTTTTGTTTGGAGCAAAATTTACATGTGGTTTCAACAACCAGATGCATTTACACCTGTCAAGTTTCGTCTGGAATGCGGCCCAGACCTCCAGAAGTGGTTTGAGCGATCGGAATTGAAATATCGAAATTAATATCGAGATCGCAATATTCATTAACGATATCGCATATTCATTAACGATATCGCAATATCACATTTTGTCAATATCGTGCACCCCTAGTGTGTGTTCCCCGAACGCACCTTCCCCCGGAGCCGGAGCGCTGCACCTGCAGCCAGGAGTCGTCCACGGGCGGAGGCAGGGCCGTGGTGACGGTGGTGGTGCTGATGTCCCCGATGATGAGGAGCGCCTCCTTCAGAGCGTGATACATGCGGAGCATCTCGTCCCGGTGCTGCGCCTGATCCGCAGACTCCTCCATCAGTGTGTTCTGGTCTCCGCACGAGTACAGCTGCGCCAACAGCTCCGCGTTGATGAACTCCTTCGTCTGAGACAGAGATATTAATGTGTTTTATTAGTATAGTGTGTGAGCCGTGTTTCAGGCTTTAAACCCCGTAAACCAGCTCCGCGTGGATGAACTCATTCGTCTGACACACACACACACACACACACGTTTGTTTTGCTATATTTGTGAGGACATTCCATAGGCTTAATGGTTTTTATACTGTACAAACTGTATATTCTGTCCCCTTACACTGCCCCTATCCCTAAACCTGCCCATCACACACACGCGCACACACACACACACACGCACACTGCCCCATCCCTAAACCTGCCCATCACACGCACACACACACACTAGGGCTGTCAATCTTCCTCTATAATACTATTCGAATTCCATTCCTTATTTTATTTAATATTCGAATATTAAATGCTCAAATTCATCCTATTTTTAATATTTGCGAGTCTGCGACATTACACAGGCTTATGGATCGTCAATGCCACTATAGCATTTGGTTGTTGTTACACGTTCTGTCCACTAGAGGGACAGCTAACATTACAATAAACATTTAGAAACGGGTGATAGCGTTTTTTTATTAACAATAAAACAGCGGAACAAAATTAATGACTTTAATTTGGCAACTTGAATGGACATTTTTCCACTGATCAGTTGTCTGATGTTGTGTCAGAGTTTCACATCTCTGTCAGTGATTGTTGCGCGGCTAGGACAGCAGACAGCTGGTAAGCCCCGTGATAAAGAGAAGAAAATAAGTCATTCTTGCCTGTTTTAGCAGCGGTTCCTTGGACAGATCACCTATAGCTTGTCATGGTGTAGCGTTGTCAGATGTGCCCTAATGGTGCGTTCACACCGGACGCGAATAGCGCGTCAGGCGCGAATGGACACAAAAGTGGTCAAGTGTATAACTAGACGCGGCAGGCGTGAATTTGACGCGCTATTCGCGTCCGGTGTGAACGCACAGTAAGGTTGCAAGTTGAGGAGTGATATTTCATTCAGACTTTATTTGTGATTTAATTTTTCCCATTTATGATTTGAAATCCAAACACCTTCCACACATCGCTTCTCAAATTGTCAGGAGTGGTGATCTCCGTTTCCATGGAGACATTGCTTGCCGCCATTATTGACAGTATTGTTATGACGATGCAGTGTGGATAACGCGCACAATTGTGTTACGATTCAATTTTTAATTGTTTATCAGACGAAACAAAAGCATTTCATTTTCACATGCCTGTGTAAGCCAAGTTGGCGAGAAAGGCAAGATATCATATAACAAAAAAAAATAAAAATAAAAATAAAAAAAGCAATATTCGAATAGTAACTTCAGCATTCGAATAGTATTGATTTTTTAAATATTCGAATTATATTCGAATTTCGGAATTCGTTCCAACAGCCCTAACACACACACACACACGCACACTGCCCCATCCCTAAACCTGCCCAACACACACACACACACACACACGCACACTGCCCCATCCCTAAACCTGCCCATCACACACACACACACACACACACACTGCCCCATCCCTAAACCTGCCCATCACACACACACACACTGCCCCATCCCTAAACCTGCCCATCACACACACACACACGCACACTGCCCCATCCCTAAACCTGCACATCACACACACGCGCGCACACACACACACACACACGTACACTGCCCCATCCCTAAACCTGCCCATCACACACACACACACACACACACACACACACACTGCCCCATCCCTAAACCTGCCCATCACACACACGCACACACACACACACACACACACACACACACACACACACACACACACACACACACACACACTGCCCCATCCCTAAACCTGCCCATAACACACACACGCACACTGCCCCTATCCCTAAACCTGCCCAACACACACACACGCACACTGCCCCATCCCTAAACCTGCCCAACACACACACACACGCACACTGCCCCAACCCCTAAACCTGCCCATCACACGCACACACACACACTGCCCCAACCCCTAAACCTGCCCATCACACACACACACACACACTGCCCCAACCCCTAAACCTGCCCATCACACACACACACACACACACGCACACTGCCCCATCCCTAAACCTGCCCATCACACACACACACACACACTGCCCCAACCCCTAAACCTGCCCATCACACACACACACACACGCACACTGCCCCATCCCTAAACCTGCCCATCACACACACACACACACACACACGCACACTGCCCCTATCCCTAAACCTGCCCATCACACACACACACACACGCACACTGCCCCATCCCTAAACCTGCCCAACACACACACACACACACACACACACACACTGCCCCATCCCTATACCTGCCCAACACACACACACACACACACACACACACACACACTGCCCCATCCCTAAACCTGCCCAACACACACACACACACGCACACTGCCCCTATCCCTATACCTGCCCAACACACACACACACACACACACACTGCCCCATCCCTAAACCTGCCCAACACACACACACACTGCCCCTATCCCTATACCTGCCCAACACACACACACACTGCCCCTATCCCTATACCTGCCCAACACACACACACACACACACACACACACACACACACACTGCCCCATCCCTAAACCTGCCCAACACACACACACACACACGCACACTGCCCCTATCCCTATACCTGCCCAACACACACACACACACACACACACACACACACACACACTGCCCCATCCCTAAACCTGCCCAACACACACACACACTGCCCCTATCCCTATACCTGCCCAACACACACACACACTGCCCCTATCCCTATACCTGCCCAACACACACACACACACACACACACACACACACTGCCCCATCCCTAAACCTGCCCAACACACACACGCACACTGCCCCTATCCCTATACCTGCCCAACACACACACACACACACACACACACTGCCCCATCCCTAAACCTGCCCAACACACACACACACTGCCCCTATCCCTAAACCTGCCCATCACACGCACACACACGCACACTGCCCCTATCCCTAAACCTGCCCAACACACACACACACACGCACACTGCCCCATCCCTAAACCTGCCCATCACACACACACACACACACACTGCCCCATCCCTAAACCTGCCCATCACACACACACACACACTGCCCCATCCCTAAACCTGCCCATCACACACACACACACACTGCCCCATCCCTAAACCTGCCCATCACACACACACACACACACACACGCACACTGCCCCATCCCTAAACCTGCCCATCACACACACACACACACACGCACACTGCCCCATCCCTAAACCTGCCCATCACACACACACACACACACACACGCACACTGCCCCATCCCTAAACCTGCACATCACACACACGCGCGCACACACACACGCACACTGCCCCATCCCTAAACCTGCCCATCACACACACACACACACACACACACACACTGCCCCATCCCTAAACCTGCCCATCACACACACACGCACACTGCCCCTATCCCTAAACCTGCCCAACACACACACACACGCACACTGCCCCATCCCTAAACCTGCCCAACACACACACACACGCACACTGCCCCAACCCCTAAACCTGCCCATCACACACACACGCACACTGCCCCTATCCCTAAACCTGCCCATCACACGCACACACACACACTGCCCCAACCCCTAAACCTGCCCATCACACACACACACACACACACGCACACTGCCCCATCCCTAAACCTGCCCATCACACACACACACACACGCACACTGCCCCATCCCTAAACCTGCCCATCACACACACACACACACACGCACACTGCCCCTATCCCTAAACCTGCCCAACACACACACACACACACGCACACTGCCCCTATCCCTAAACCTGGCCAACACACACACACACGCACACTGCCCCTATCCCTAAACCTGCCCAACACACACACACACACGCACACTGCCCCAACCCCTAAACCTGCCCATCACACACACACACACACGAAATACAAGATTTTTAATATTTGCGAGTCTGCGACATTACACAGGCTTATGGATCGTCAATGCCACTATAGCATTTGGTTGTTGTTACACGTTCTGTCCACTAGATGGACAGCTAACATTACAATAAACATTTAGAAACGGGTGATAGCGTTTTTTTATTAACAATAAAACAGCGGAACAAAATTAATGACTTTAATTTGGCAACTTGAATGGACATTTTTCCACTGATCAGTTGTCTGATGTTGTGTCAGAGTTTCACATCTCTGTCAGTGATTGTTGCGCGGCTAGGACAGCAGACAGCTGGTAAGCCCCGTGATAAAGAGAAGAAAATAAGTCATTCTTGCCTGTTTTAGCAGCGGTTCCTTGGACAGATCACCTATAGCTTGTCATGGTGTAGCGTTGTCAGATGTGCCCTAATGGTGCGTTCACACCGGACGCGAATAGCGCGTCAGGCGCGAATGGACACAAAAGTGGTCAAGTGTATAACTAGACGCGGCAGGCGTGAATTTGACGCGCTATTCGCGTCCGGTGTGAACGCACAGTAAGGTTGCAAGTTGAGGAGTGATATTTCATTCAGACTTTATTTGTGATTTAATTTTTCCCATTTATGATTTGAAATCCAAACACCTTCCACACATCGCTTCTCAAATTGTCAGGAGTGGTGATCTCCGTTTCCATGGAGACATTGCTTGCCGCCATTATTGACAGTATTGTTATGACGATGCAGTGTGGATAACGCGCACAATTGTGTTACGATTCAATTTTTAATTGTTTATCAGACGAAACAAAAGCATTTCATTTTCACATGCCTGTGTAAGCCAAGTTGGCGAGAAAGG